>NC_080064.1:130305907-130605907 GCF_949987535.1 Balaenoptera acutorostrata | reverse complement strand
GCACACCTAGCTTCTTGATATCCTTTGGGTCTCAGTTCAAATGTGGTCACCTTCTCAGAGAGACCTATTCTAACTATCCAAAGATAAGTAGCTTTCCTTCCCTCACCTTCTCATTGTCCATAGCCTTGTTTCATATTCTTCACAATAGATATCATTGCCTGAAATCACCTTGTTCAATTATATGTTTACTTATTTGTTGTCTTCCTCTCCCTCTTCAGAATGTCAGTTTCGTGAAATCTGGGACTTTATCTGTCCTATTCACGGCTATATCCTCAGTGCTTAGGAGGGTGCCTGCACGTAAAAGGCTCTCAATCAATATTTGTTGAACAACTGACTGAAACTCTTCAGCTGCTGCCTATGGCATTTAGGATTAGGTTCAGGGTACTTCACAGGGTTTACAAGCTGGTCCCTGCTTCCTTATCTAGTCTTATCTTTCACTACCCAGATTCTCCGAACTCTTCTTGACTTTGACCATATACTGTCAACTATCCACCAATTCTGGACTTTCACGTATGTTGTTCTCTTTCCTTGGATGCTCTTCCCCCTCTATATTCATCTTTGCCTGACTCATTTCTACTTACCTTTTAACTCTTAGCTTAGAGTTCATTTCCTTGGTGATGGTGGTTGATAATCTTGCCAAACTGCTTCCTATTCAGACCAGAAAGCTTGGAGTCCTCATTTAGAAAGTTCAGAGGTCTCCTTGTCTTTTTGGAATTGAATATTTCCATAAATGTCAATAACAAGAAAAATGTTGATAGTTTTGACTGAGACAATGATGTGACAATTCTTTCTTTCTTTTTTATAAATTTATTTATATTTGGCTGTGTTGGGTCTTTGTTGCTGCGCGTGGGCTTTCTCCAGTTGTGGCGAGTGGGGGCTACTCTTTGTTGTGGTGCATGGGCTTCTCATTGCGGTGGCTTTTCTTGTTGTGGAGCACGGGCTCTGGGCACATGGGCTTCGGTAGTTGTGGCAGGTGGGCTCAGTAGTTGTGGCTCACAGGCTCTAGAGCACAGGCTCAGTAGTTGTGGCGCACGGGCTTAGTTGCTCCGCAGCATGTGGGATCTTCCTGGACCAGGGCTCGAACCCGTGTCCCCTGCATTGGCAGGCAGATCCTTAACCACTGCACCACCAGGGAAACCTGTTGTAACAATTCTTAATGAAGGCTTGTTTTAAATAGTCTATTACCATAGCAATCAGAAAATAGTTGTAGTGACTAATATAGTAATAAAAGTTTTGAAGGTTAGGTTGAGCAAGATGTTTCCTGTGCAAATTGATGGGTTTTAATTCCTTACCCCTCTGCCCTTGGGCCCCTTTGCTGTTCACTGCATGTTTTCTAAGGAGTGGTCGTTTTCAGGAATTGGTCTTTAATTACCAAGTTTCATGAGCGTATTTCTAAGTCAAAGTCAGACATACGATTAATTTAAACCAGGAAATATCCTTGAACTTAAGAATGGGACATCTCTTCAGGGAAGACAACTGAGGAGGAAAAAACAAGCAAATATCATCATATATACCAGTGCACTCTAATCTTACAAGTATCTTCAACTTCCAGACTGGATTGTTTCCCCTGCTCTGTTCATTAATACTTCTATCACAAAACTTACTACATTATAATTATTTTTGTACTTGTCAGTTAGCAGATAAAATCTCAAACATGTCTGTAATCTACTTAAAGGCAGTAATCTTATTCTGACTTGGAATTTAATACATACTTGTTGAATGTATGGGTTATTGAATGAAAATTGAAACTAAACAGGTCAACATGGAATATCATAAGATCATCTATGGGTAAATGTGAATTAAAGAGTCAGAAGAATGTCCTGAAGCTCAGAATAGGTAAAGATCACTGTGGGCAGAAGTAGTCAAGGGAGGCTTTGTAGGAGGTGGGATAAGAAAATGGCTTTGGAGGTTGAATACAGTTGAGTAACCCAGATGGAGAAAGGACACTACTCTAGAAACAGTCAGTGGCAGAGCAAACTTAAGCAAGAGGCACAGGGCCAGTGAGTGGACAAGTACTGCAGTGGAATGAGGGCCATGAAATCAGCTTGAGGTCTGCTTAGGGAGAGCTCTGATGTCCAGGCTAAGGGGTCAGAGCCTTTTACCCATAGATTGTGGGAAAATGTTAAAAATCTTTAACTGTACAAGTAATATACTGCAAATTCAACTTAAGGTAAATTTATCTTGTCATGGAATGCAGGGTGTATTGGAAGGAGGAGGAACTGGAGGTAAAGAAACTAGCTGGGAGTCTCATGTAGTAGTAGTAAGGGGAAGGCTTAGATTAGGCAAGTGGCTTGGAAAAAAGTATTCAGAGGAGAAGGATAGCCACCAATGGTGGTGATGCAACACATTAGGGAGGAGATGGTCCATAAGTCCTTTCCTTAAAAGAGTAAATGTGCTGGACTTCTGGTGCTTTTGTGGACTCCTCTCCCTATATTCTTTATACGCACCAAGTCTCAACGCCCTTCATCAATTCTAAATCAAGACTCTAAAATTCTTAAGATTAGGAATTTCCTCCCTTCCTCCCTCCCTTCCTTCTTTCCTTCCTTCTTTCTTTCCTTCCAACAACTTTACAGAAGAATAGCTGTATGACAAACTGAATATTTTAATTTAAAGTCTGCAACTTGGTGAGTTTTCACATGTGTACAGCCACGAAACCTCATCACAAACAAGATCATGAGCACATCCATCGCCCCCAAAGTTTCTTGTGCCCCCTTTTTAATCCATCCTTCCTCCTCACAAATTCTGCAAACCTCACCCTTATCCCCACCTAGACAACAACTGTTTTGCTTTTTGTCACTATCGATTAGTTTCCACTTTCTAGAGTTTCATATTAATGGAATCATACAGTATGTATTCTTTCTCATTTACCTTTGTTATTGTTTTGAGATCCATCCTTGCTGTGTATATCAATAATTTAATTCTTTTGATTGCTGAGTAGCATTTCATTTTATGGATAACCACAATTTGTTTATGCATTCACTTATTGATGGGCATTTGGGTTGTTTCCAGTTTGTGGTTATTACAAATGAAGCTGTTATAATCATCATTGTACCAGCATGTACAAAGAGATTCATGTTAAGGATTGGCTCATATCTTCACGGGGACTGGCAAGTCTGAAATCTGTAGGGCAGGCCAGTGGACTCGAAACTCAGGCAGGACTTGATGTTGCGCTTGAGGTAGAATTTCTTCCTCTCTGGGAAACCACAGTTTTTCCCCTTAAGTTAGACCTTCAACTTATTGCATGAGGTTCATTCACATTATTGAAAGTAATCTCCTTTCCTTAAAATCAACTGATTTTGTATAACTATAGTCCAATATCAAAACTGGGATGTTGACATTGGTATAATACACAGAGCTTATTCAGATTTCACCAGTTTTACATGCTTGTGTGTGTGAGTAGTTCTATGTAATTTTGTTCTAGTGTAGATTCATGTAACTGCCACCTCAATCAAGATACAGAACTCTTCAACCACAAGGCTCTCTTTTGCTACCCCTTCATAGTTACACCCACAATTTTCCCACTCCCCATCCCGAATCACAGGTAACCACCAATCTGTTCTCTATTTCCGTGATTTTGTTATTTGAAAATGTTATATAAATGAAAGCATACAACATGTACCATTTTGAGAATGACCTTAAGATCATCCATGTTCTTGCGTGTATTAATCAAATTATAGTTCATAACTACAATTCGTTTCTTTTTCTAAAAAAAATTGAAGTACAGTTGATTTACATATAATATTAGTTTCAGGTATACAACATAGTGATTCAATATTTTTTTTTGACACTTTGTGACTTCCTTTTATTCACATTAGGGAGGAGAGTGGGAGTGGAATGGGGTGGGCTGGGGAGCGGGAGGTTCCAGGCACTAGAGAGGCAGATGGAGAAGGCCTCCTCTCAGGCACCACTTCCCTCTGCTCATCCTTGGCAAGTTTTGTGAGCCAAGGAAGGATAACCGCAAGCTAGTGCTGTGGAAAGGTCAGGAGACCGAGTCGAAAGATCTGCCAAATTCTGGTTCTGCTAGGTGTCCTTGGGCAGGTCATTTCCTTTTGCTGGGTCTGTTACTCCACATGTGGAAAGACACAAGGTTCTGCTGAGAGCCAAGGAGCCCAAAGGGGCTCAACCTTGGTTCCAGGTCTATAGTCAGACAAGACCCCGTAGAGCTGTTGTGAGGACCAAGTTGAGATAATGTGAGTAAAGGACTCAGCACAGTGCCTGGCACATAAGTGGGCACTCGATAAATGGTTTTTGCTGTTGGCCCTAGGAGATGGGGATGAGAATGGGCACCCGAGCATCCACAGTACAGAAAAGAGGCCAAAAGACATTTCCACTGCATTCTGAGGGGGTATGGAGGACAGCCCACACATATATCATCAAGAGGGGTTTTAGGAGCAGCAATCCTGGGTACACTGGTACAGCACTCATAGCTTTTGTTGCCAGTCTGTCATTAGTGCTCACAGTGGGATTATTGTCCCTATGTTACAAATGAGCAAACTGAGGACTCTCTGAGTCACACAGCTGCTAGACAGGGAGAGGGGCTGAGTCCAGTTTTTCCTGGCTCCTGAGAAACCCAACTCTACCAGTTACTGGTTGTGTGATCTTGGGCAAATTACCTAACCTTTTGGTGACTCAGTTTCTTCATCTGTGAAAGAACTTTAAACTCCATTTAAAGTTATTAAAAAATATTGGCTATATTCCCTGTGCTGTACAATATATCCTTGTAACTTATTTATTTTATACATAGTAGTTTGTACCTCTTAATTCCTTACCCCTATCTTCCCCTCCTCCTTCCCTCTCCCCACTGTACCTGTGTACAGGTACACTGTATCTGTTTCTGTTTTGTTATATCCATTCAATTTTTTTATTTTTTAGATTCCACACGTAAGTAATAACATATAGCATTTGTCTTTCTCTGTCTGACTTATTTCACTAAGCGTAATGCCCTCCAAGTCCATCCATGTTGTTGCAAATGGCAAAATTTCATTCCTTTTTTTAAGTAAGGCTGAGTAAATATTCCATGGTATATATTGAATGAATATACCATATGTGCTTAACTATTCACCCACTAAAGGACATTTGGATTGCTTCCAGTTTTTTATGAATAAAGCTTCTACAAACATTCATTTACAGGTTTTTGGTAAACAGATGTTTTTTCATTTCTCTGGGATAAGCGCTCAAGACTTCAATTCCTGGGTTGTATGGTGAGTACATGTCTAGTTTAAGAAGCTGCCAAACTATTTTCCAGAGTGTCTATTCCATTTTACAGTCCCACCAGCTTTAGGTTATGCTTCAGACCTTTGATTCCAATTGTTTGTTGGGTGAATCGCCCTGGATGTCTCACATCCTGGAACTCAGTATGCTAAAATGTGAGTTCATTATCTTCCCCTACACACCAGTAATCCTGCTTTATTTTCTGTCTTCACTAATATAACCATTTATTACCCAATCCAGACACTGAGAGCCACCTTAGATTCCTCTCTCTCACCTATTACCACATTAAATCCATCACTTGGATAGGCCCATTTTATCTCATATCTCTCAAACAGAGAAGACACATCATTATCAGCCACCAAGAATTATAACTATCTAAGCATTCGCATAATGATGTCCTAGCTTGGGGTATTTTTTTGTCAAGTTAAGAGCAGGTATTTTAGAGTTGGTTGGTACATTAATGCTTAAGGCTTGGAGAAGTGAAATAGATTAGCTGGTCACATATAAGCAGGTCTAAATTGCCAAGTGAACTCAAATCCCTCTACGTAGTAGCAGATTAGAAAACAGATTTATTTGGGGCAGAGTTCTAGCCCAACATCTGGGTCAAAACTGCAAATGAGTTCTACTGTATTTATGAAACAAGTATTTTAGCAGTGTGGAGACTGTCAATCATATATGGCATAGTCTGCTGGCTTGGATCCACTGTTAGTTATAATAATGTGTAAAAGTCTGTTAAGGTCACCGAGGAGTCTAGTTAATAGTAACTGTGCCTTGATGACTTAGCTACTGAGTGTCTACATTTAAAATTTTTGAAGGGGGCTTCCCTGGTGGCGCAGTGGTTGAGAGTCTGCCTGCTAATGCAGGGGACACGGGTTCGAGCCCTGGTCTGGGAGGATCCCACATGCCGCGGAGCAACTGGACCCGTGAGCCACAATCGCTGAGCTTGCGCGTCTGGAGCCTGTGCTCTGCAACAAGAGAGGCCACGATGGTGAGAGGCCCGTGCACCGCAATGAAGAGTGGCCCCCACTTGCCACAACTGGAGAAAGCCCTCGCACAGAAACGAAGACCCAACACAGCCATAAATAAACAAATTAAAAAAAAAAAAACTTATAAAAAAAATTTTTTTTTGAAGGAAATTTTCAAGTTGTTTGTGAGATGGGCCAGAGCACACTTGTTTCTGGTCAGCACTCTGGCTGTTCAACAGAATTTGAGAGTCATAACTCACTGTTGTTACTCACTATACTTATCTAGTTAGGTCAACCACATGACTCCAGACCCCAAACTAGGTCTTTCTTGTCCAAGGAACAAATTTTCCAAATTCTCAGAGACATGACTTAATACTCATCAAATTGATATTCTGAAATAAAGGCCCTGTCAGTGCTGAGAAGTAAAATAAGGAAATGTACAATGCAGAGTCAGGTGCCAATCCATTTAGTGGCTTCTTGGAGATTACCCTGTCTTCTTTTCCAGTTGGGTAGCCAAGTCCACTTCTGGTGGAAACGCCATCGACTCTTTTGCATTTAGTATAAATGTCTATTAAGAAGTTGCTAGTTTGAAAGGAATCACTAATACCATGTCCCTAGAGACTGTGTAGTGCCTGCTTGGCATAATTGTAGGTAAGGAAGCCAACACGGCTTTGTAACAATAGGGAGTATGTTCAGGAAATTCCCCATTTAAGCTCATTTCCAACCTGATTTGTTCAATGAGTGCTATGGGACATTGGAAACCTTGGAAGTCAGAGCCATTATCACTGTCATATCCTTCATATGATCCAAGTTCCATCAGGTTACTGGACTGTCAACAACAGTCACGAAGGGGAAACACTCACAAGACTTCAGCCTTAGACATGAGAAAGAGAGGCCAGACTCTGACCGTTTGTCTTGTCGCTTGGAGCACAGCTCATTTCCAATCCCCATCTTTTCTTCCCAGCTATGCAGGGTCCAGCTTGGACTTTCCTATGGATATACCGGACATCCAGTGAGTCTAAGAAAGTGAGGCTGGAAGACTACACATAATAGTTTGCCATAGAATCAGCTAATCTTTTGAAAAGTTTGTCCATTGTAGGCCCATATACCTGCAAAGTTTTCAGGGAAGAGCTCACTCTCTTGCTTAAGTCTTTCTGTATTAGCTTTTCATTGATGCAGTCATAAATTATCACAAATGTATTATCTTACAAATCTGTAGGTCAGAAGTCTGACACAGGTCTCACACAGCTAAAATCAAGGTGTCATAGGGCTGCATTCCTTTCTGAAGGCTCTAGGGGAAGATTCACTTCCTTGCTCATTTGAGTATTATTATTATTTTTTAAAATATTTATTTATTTATTTGGTTGTGCTGGGTCTTGGCTGCAGCACGTGGGCTACTTAGTTGTGGCAGGCGGGCTCCTTAGTTGTGGCATGTGAACTCTTAGTTGCGGCATGCGTGTGGGATCTAGTTCCCTGACCAAGGATCAAACCCAGGCCCCCTGCACTGGAAGCGCAGAGTCTTACCCACTGTGCCACCAGGGAAGCCCATCATCTGAGTTGTTGACAGAATCCAGTTCCTTGTGGTTTTAGGACTAAGGTCCCTGATTTCTTTTTTTAATTAATTAAATAATTAATTAATTAATTTTTGGCTGTGTTGGGGTCTTCATTGGTGCACGCGGGCTTTCTCTAGTTGTGGTGAGAGGGGGTTACTCTTCATTGTGGTGCACGGGCTTCTCATTGCGGTGGCTTCTCTTGGTGTGGAGCACGGGCTCTAGGCACGCAGGCTTCAGTAGTTGTGGCACGTGGGCTCAGTAGTTGTGGTTCGCTGGCTCCAGAGCGCAGGCTCAGTAGTTGTGGTGCACGGGCTTAGTTGCTCCGCAGCATGTGGGATCTTTCTGGACCTGGGATCGAACCCGTGTCCCCTGCATTGGCAGGCGGATTCTTGACCACTGCGCCACCAGGGAAGTCCCAGTCCCTGATTTCTTGTTTGCTGTCAGCTGAGGGCTTTTCCCAGTTTCTTGAGGTTACTCACATTCCTAGGTTTGTGGCCCCCTTCCTCCATCTTCAAAGCCAGCAATAGTGGGTAAATTCATTCTCTCACTTTGAATCTCTTCTCTTTTTTCCTCTATCTCATCCTTTTACAACCTAACCAGGAAAGGTTTTCTGCCTTTAAGGTCTCATTTGATTAGACTGGGCCCACATGGGTAATCCAGGATAATCTCACAGTCTCAAAGTCTGTACCCTTAATTACCTCAGGAAATTCCTTCTCGCCATGTCATGCAACATAATCACAAATTCCAGGAATTAGAGTTTGGGCATTTTGGGAGGTCCATTACTGTGCCTACTAAATTATCTAAAGGTAAAAATTCATTCATTGACTTATTCATTTATTCATTTTTTTCAACAAATATTTATTTAGTGCCTACTATATACCAGAAAATTTACGAGGCATTGGATGTTCTGTCCTATTTCACTTGTGAACTGTGAGAGGTGATAAAGCATTTGTGCATTGAGCAAATTTATCTGCGGAATTTTCTCTTGTGCCACATATTGTCTACAAGGAGAAGAGGCCTGGGAGGGAACTGACAACATAGGAGACTCTCAGACAACCATAATTGTGGTGTGTGGTCATCCATCTCTAACTCCTATGCTGATTCAGTTCACTTTTCACAGATCAGGGGCTGGGTGTGAAATGAGGAATGAATGATGTGGATGTACTACTGTGGGAGTTATCTTTAATTCAGAAAGAATCAATTCCTGTAACAATACATAAAGGCTTATGATGCGTGCTATGCTGTCACACTAGCATTCATAAATACCGGTTTTTCCCCTACGAGAGCTTACAATTTAATTCAGGAGACATGGCACTTCAAATAGTTTGATGACAATGCAATATTGCATTTCATTAAAGCAAAAGTCATGCTTCACTTACAGGGAGCTTAAGAAGGGCACAACCAGTGCAAGCTTGAGATGTAGGAAAACTTCCTTTCCTTCTTGTGTATGTCACCAGCAGGGGTGGTGGTGGAGGTGGGAGAGAAGGATCAGAGTTCTCAATACCAACTGTGGCCAGAGCATCTCATTAATTGATGGACTACAAATAAAAGATAGCATTGTCATTAGATATCCTTTCTCTGTTATCTGTTATCTTCCTTGAAAAAGAAAATCTAGGAAAAATTACACAAAATATAATACTCAAACACTGACAATACCAAATGCTGGTGAGGATGTGGAGTAAGAGGAACTCTCATTCATTGCTGGTGGGAATGCAAAAGGGTACAACCACTTTGGAAGACAGTTTGGCAGTTCCTTACAAAACTAAATATATCCTTACAATACGATCCACCAATCCTGCTTGTTGGTGTTTACCCAAATGAATTGAAAACTTATGTCCACCTAAAAACCTGCACACAGATGTTTATAGCAGCTTTATTCATATTTGTCAAAACCTGGAAATGACCAACATGTTCTTCAGTAGGTGAATGGATAAATAAACTATAGTACACTTGGAAAATGGAAAAGTGCTAAAAAGAAATGAGCTATCAAACCATGAAAAGATATGAAGAAAACTTGAATGTATATTACTAAGTGAAAGAAGCCATCTTTCAAAATTACATATTGTGGGCTTCCCTGGTGGTGCAGTGGTTAAGAATCTGCCTGCCAGTGCAGGGGACACGGGTTCGAGCCCTGGTCCGGGAAGATCCCACGTGCCACGGAGCAACTAAGGCCATGCGCCACAACTACTGAAGCCTGCGCTCTAGAGCCTGCGAGCCACAACTATTGAAGCCCGTGTGCCTAGAGCCCATGCTCTGCAACAAGAGAAGCCACCGCAGTGAGAAGCCCATGCACCGCAACGAAGAGGAGCCCCCGCTCGCAGCAACTAGAGAAAGCCCGCGCAGCAACGAAGACAGAACGCAGCCAAGAATAAATAAAAAATAATAAAGTTCCCTTAAAAAAATTATATATTGTATGATTCCAACCACATGACATTCTGGAAAAATCACAGCTATGGAGACAGAAGAAAGTTCAGTGGTTGCCATGGGTTTGGAGGCACAGAGGCTTTTCGGGGCAGTGAAACTATTGTGTATAATACTACAAAGGTGGATATATATCATTAGAAATTTAAAAAAAATTTTTTTAACATCTTTATTGTAGTATAATTGCTTTACAATGGTGTGTTGGTTTCTGCAGTATAACAAAATGAATCAGTTATACATATACATATGTTCCCATATCTCTTCCCTCTTGCGTCTCCCTCCCTCCCACCCTCCCTATCCCACCCCTCTAGCTGGTCACAAAGCACCGAGCTGATCTCCCTGTGCTATGCGGCTGCTTCCCACTAGCTATCTATTTTACGTTTGGTAGTGTATATATGTCCATGCCACTCTCTCACTTTGTCCCAGCTTACCCTTCCCCCTCCCCGTATCCTCAAGTCCATTCTCATTAGAAATCCAAACCCATAGAATGTATGACACCAAGAGTGAACTCTAAGGTAAATTATGGACTTTGGGTGATAATGATGTGTCAGTGCAAGGTCATCAGTTGTAACAAATGTACCCCAGAGTGGTGGGGCCTGTGGATAACGGGGTAGGCTATGCATGGGGAGGGGTAAGGAGTTATATGGGAGCTCTGTACATGCTGCTCAAATTTCCTATGAACCTAAAACTGCTCTAAAAATAAACCCTATTTTTAAAAATGTTATTGCTACTATTTTTTGAGTACCTATTTTGTGCCAGACACCAGGCCAGGCTATGTTAGCTATTTCTTGTCTTCACAGCAATCCGTAAAATAGGTGTTATTAACTTTATTCTACAAATTAGAAAACTGTTTTTTGTCCAGAATAAATGAGTTTGTCAAGGTCATTCAGCTAATAAGTGAGAATCTGAGATGTTAACCTTGATTCCCTGGCTGCAAAGACCTGTACTTCTTTTATTATATCATTTTCACTAATAAACAACAATATATATTCCTTTTTATAAATACAAGGGGGGACATTATATTTAACAATATGGAGGACATGATAACAATCACTGCAACTTCAAGCAGAAAAAATACCTGACTAAGGAGTAAGGAAATAAAAAGATTATGGCTGAGAAAAACGGAAAATAAGGAGGTACACAGGAAGTAGCTAAAGGTCCTTTCCAGAGAAGAATGCTGTTCAAAGGCCAGTTATATCTGGAAGATTCCAACTTCCAGTTATAGGGAAGTAGTCCCTATCAAACCAACTCTCCAAGAGAAAACAACCATAAACTCTGGACTCCAGAGAGCAACCCAAAGCAGGTAGACATTGGGGAGGGGGGTCATGTACACTTGGAAGAAGGGAATAGCACCAAGATGAAAATTTTTCCCATTTTTGTCAAATTTTTGCCACAGACAAGGCTAAAACTTAGATAGAAAATCCAAAATCTTACTGACCTGAAGAATCAGAAGGCAAAGTTCAGGGCAACCATGGCAGTTAGAGGGAAAAAATCTAGAAAAGGAGAACTCCAGAGAAAGGGAGTCCCAAATTCTGTATATAATGTGCCCAAATCTCTAGCTGCTCATGAACTGCTGTGTGGATGGTAGAGGTCAAGCATATGGCTAAGGCTCAAAGAATTGAACAAAGATTTCTGCTGCTGCCCATTATGAAGGAGTTAGAGTTTGGAGTTTGTGTTCAGTTGGGTTACCTGCCTGGTAGAAAAAATATTCCGTAATCTTCAGGGAATCCAGCATCTCCACAATGAGCAGTTCAAAATGTCCAGGTGGCAACAAAAAATTATTATACATATAAATAAACAAGAAAATGTGACCCACACTTTTAAAAAAGGCAATGTAATAGAGACTGACCCCAAAATAATTCAGGTGTTGGAAACTGAGACAAGGATTTTAGATCAGCTATTATAATTATGCTCAAAAATGTAGATGAAAATATGGTCATAATTAATGAACAAATAGGAAATCTCAGTAGAGAAATGGAAACTACAAAAAAGTGTGGAAATTCTAGAACTAAAAAATATAGTGTCTAAAATTTTTAAATTCACTGGGTGGACTTAACAGTAGATTGGCGATGACCAAATAGAATTATTGAACTTCAAGTTAGCTAAATAAGCATTACTCAATCTGAAGAACAGAAAGATTGCACACAGCAAAAATAAATAAATAAATAAAAATAAAAGAAGAAAGAAAAAGAAAAAAAGGCTCAGTGACATGTGGAACTGATAATGTGGTTGGGTAAGATAATACAAAGATGCTTTCTTACTGACCATAAAACCCACATTTCCTACATTCTAAAGACATGCTATCTGCATATACTAAATCTGCTCTCAGGATGATGTCAATATTTGGCTATAGTTTTCTTTCTATGAGGTCTACTATTCCCATCTTCAATGGTTTTTATTAGTTAATTCACCCAGCTGTTATGGAGCCTTTTTTCCTTGTATCAGCCACTGTGCTAATTGCTGTAGAAAATAGATGAAATGGATATTATTCTTGAAAGGGCATGAAATGAGTGCTACACTAGAGATGCAGGCAAAAGGCTATTGTATTATTATGATGAGGGGTTCACTGGAGTAATTCTTTCAGCAACTGTCCACCTCCTTACACTGGAGAGATCAGGAGAAGGAGTTGACCCCATAGTGTTTCAGTCCCTACCTCCCTTCTCTTTGGGATCTGCTTGCCCACAGAGAACTTGTGTCCTACTCTGTGATATATGGTATAAGGTGTTGTCCCTTCAGGACAAGACTTGTGTTGGACATGTGAGGTCAGAGACTAAGTGGGTAAATCCAATTCTAGGTGCAATGTTAAGAAGTCAGTTGCTGAAGACCTAAGCCAAGTTCACCAAATTGTATGTCTATATTAACATTTTTAGTGGTGGTGTAGTATTTTGATGACCTATATGTACCATAGTTTAGGTTGTTTCTGATTTTTTCTTTTTGCTGTTACTAATAGTACTGCAATGAGCAAATTTTTATATGTATATCGTTTTTATTTTTTGGAAGTTTTAAATTTTATTTTATTTTTTATACAGCAGGTTCTTATTAGTTATCCATTTTATACATGTTAGTGTATATATGTTAATCCCAATCTCCCAATTCATCACACCGCACTCCCCCTGGCCACTTTCTCCCCTTGGTGTCCATATATTTGATCTCTACGTCTGTGTCTCTATTTCTGCCCTGCAAACCGGTTCAGCTGTACCATTTATCTAGGTTCCACATATATGCATTAATATATGATATTTGTTTTTCTCTTTCTGACTTCCTTCACTCTGTATAACAGTCTCTAGACCCATCCACATCTCTACTAATGAGACAATTTCATTCCTTTTTATGGCAGAGCAATATTCCATTGTATATATGTACCACCTCTTCTTTATCCATTCATCTGTTGATGGGCATTTAGGTTGTTTCCATGTCCTGGCTATTGTAAATAGTGCTGCAATGAACATTGGGGTGCATGTGTCGTTTTGAATTATGGTTTTCTCAGGGTATATGCCCAGTAGTGGGATTGCTGGGTCATATGGTAATTCTATTTTTAGTTTTTTAAGGAACCTCCATATTGTTCTCCATAGTGGCTGTATCAATTTACATCCCCACCAACAGTGCAAGAGGGTTCCCTTTTCTCCACACCCTCTCCAGCATTTGTTGTTTGTAGATTTTCTGATGATGCCCATTCTAACTGGTGTGAGGTGATACCTCATTGTGGTTTTGATTTGCATTTCTCTAATAATTAGTGATGTTGAGCATCTTTTCATGTGCTTCGTGGCCGTCTGTATGTCTTCTTTGGAGAAATGTCTATTTAGGTCATCTGCCCATTTTTGGATTGGGGTGTTTGTTTCTTTAATATTGAGCTGAATGAGCTATTTATGTATTTTGGAGATTAATCCTTTGTCCATTGATTCATTTGCAAATATTTTCTCCCAGTCTGAGGGTTGTCTTTTGGTCTTGTTTATGGTTTCCTTTGCTGTGCAAAAGCTTTTAAGTTTCATTAGGTCCCATTTGTTTATTTTTGTTTTTATTTCCATTACTCTAGGAGGTGGATCAAAAAAGATCTTGCTGTGATTTATGTCAAAGAGTGTTCCTCCTATGTTTTCGTCTAAAAGTTTTATAGTGTCCGGTCTTACATTTAGGTCTCTAATTCATTTTGTGTTTATTTTTGTGTATGGTGTTAGGGAGTGTTCTAATTTCATTCTTTTACGTGTAGCTGGCCAGTTTTCTCAGCACCACTTACTGAAAAGACTGTCTTTTCTCCACTGTATATCCTTGCCTCCTTTGTCATAGATTAGTTGACCATAGGTGCGTGGGTTTATCTCTTGGTTTTCTATCCTGTTCCATTGATCTATATTTCTGTTTTTGTGCCAGTACCATACTGTCTTGATTACTGCAGCTTTGTAGTATAGTCTGAAGTCCGGGAGCCTGATTCCTCCAGCTCTGTTTTTTTCACTCAAGACTGCTTTGGCTATTCGGGGTCTTTTGTGTTTCCATACAACTTTTAGGATTTTTTGTTCTAGTTCTGTAAAAATTGCCATTGGTAATTTGATAGGGATTGCATTAAATCTGTAGATTGCTTTGGGTAGTATAGTCATTCTCAAAATATTGATTCTTCCAACCCAAGAACATGGTATATCTCTCCATCTGCTTGTATCATCTTTAATTTCTTTCATCAGTGGCTTATAGTTTTCTGCATACAGGTCTTTTTTCTCCCTAGGTAGGTTTATTCCTAGGTATTTTATTCTTTTTGTTGCAGTGGTAAATGGGAGTGTTTCCTTAATTTCTCTTTCAGATTTTTCATCATTAGTGTATAGGAATGCAAGAGATTTCTGTGCATTAATTTTGTATCCTGCAACTTTACCAAATTCATTGATTAGCTCTAATAGTTTTCTGGTGGCATCTTTAGGATTCTCTGTGTATAGTATCATGGCATCTGCAAACAGTGACAGTTTTACTTCTTCTTTTCCAATTTGTATTCCTTTTATTTCTTTTCCTTCTCTGATTGCCATGGCTAGGACTTCCAAAACTATGTTGAATACGAGTGGCGAGAGTTGACATCCTTGTCTTTTTCCTGATCTTAGAGGAAATGCTTTCAGTTTTTCACCATTGAGAATGATGTTTGCTGTGGGTTTGTCATATATGGCCTTTATTATGTTGAGGTAGGATCCCTCTATGCCAACTTTCTGGAGAGTTTTTATCATAAATGGGTGTTGAATTTTGTCAAAAGCTTTTTCTGCATCTATTGAGATGATCATATGTTTTTTATTCTTCAATTTGTTAATATGGTGTATCACATTGATTGATTTGTGTATATTGAAGAATCCTTGCTTCCCAGGGTAAATCCCACTTGATCATGGTGTACGATCCTTTTAATGTGTTGTTGGATTCTGTTTGCTAGTATTTTGTTGAGGATTTTTGCATCTATATTCATCAGTGATATTGGTCTGTAATTTTCATTTTTTGTAGTATCTTTGTCTGGTTTTGGTGTCAGGGTGATGGTGGCCTCATAGAATGAGTTTGGGAGTGTTCCTTCCTCTGCAATTTTTTGGAAGAGTTTGAGAAGGATGGGTGTTAGCTCTTCTCTAAATGTTTTATAGAATTCACCTGTGAAGCCATCTGGTCCTGGACTTTTGTTTGCTGGAAGATTTTTAATCACAGTTTCAATTTCATTACTTGTGATTGGTCTGTTCATACTTTGTATATCTTGCTGGTTCAGTCTTGGAAGGTTATACCTTTCTCAGAATTTGTCTGTTTCTTCCAGGTTGTCCATTTTATTGGCATACAGTTGCTTGTAGTAGTCTCTTAGGATGCTTTGTATTTCTGCTGTGTCTGTTGTAACTTCTCCTTTTTCATTTCTAATTTTATTGATTTGAGTCCTCTCCCCCTTTTTCTTGATGAGTCTGGCTAATGGTTTATCAATTTGTTTATCTTCTCAAAGAACCAGCTTTTAGTTTTATTGATCTTTGCTCTTGTTTTCTTTGTTTCTATTTCATTTATTTCTGTTCTGATCTTTATGCTTTCTTTCCTTCTACTAACTTTGGGTTTTGTTTGTTCTTCTTTCTCTAGTTCCTTTAGGTGTAAGGTAAGATTGTTTATTTGAAATTTTTCTTGTTTCCTGAGGTAGGCTTGTCTTGCTATAAACTTCCCTCTTAGAACTGCTTTTGCTGCATCCCATAGGTTTTTGGATCATTGTGTTTTTGTTGGCATTTGTCTCTAGGTATTTTTTAATTTCCTCTTTGATTTCTTCAGTGATCTCTTCGTTATTTAGTAATGTATTGTTTAGCCTCCATGTGTTTGTATTTTTTACAGATTTTTTTCCTGTAATTGATATCTAGTCTCATAGCATTGTGGTCGGAGAAGATACTTGATACAATTTCAATTTTCTTAAATTTACCAAGGCTTGATTTGTACCCAAGATATGATCTATCCTGGAGAATGTTCCATGAGCACTTGAGAAGAAAGTGTAATCTGCTGTTTTTGAATGGAATGTCCTATAAATATCAATTAAATCTATCTGGTCTATTGTGTCATTTAAAGCTTGTGTTTCCTTATTAATTTTCTGTCTGGATGATCTGTCCATTGGTGTAAGTGAGGTGTTAAAGTCCCCCACTGTTATTGTGTTACTGTCAGTTTCCTCTTTTATAGCTATTAGCATTTGCCTTATGTATTGAGGTGCTCCTATGTTGGGTGCATATATATTTATAATTGTTATATCTTCTTCTTGGATTGATCCCATGATCATTATGTAGTATCCTTCCTTGCCTCTTGTAACATTCTTTATTTTAAAGTCTATTTTTTCTGATATGAGTACTGCTACTCCAGGTTTCTTCTGATTTCCATTTGCATGGAATATCTTTTTCCATCCCCTCACTTTCAGTCTGTATGTGTCCCTAGGTCTGAAGTGGGTCTCTTGTAGATAGCATATATATGGGTCTTGTTTTTGTATCCATTCAGCAAGCCTGTGTCTTTTGGTTGGACCATTTAATCCATTCACATTTAAGATAATTATGGATATGTATGTTCCTGTTACCATTTTCTTAATTGTTTTGGGTTTGTTTTTGTAGGCCTTTTTCTTCTCTTGTGTTTCACACTTAGAGAAGATCCTTTAGCATTTGCTGTAGAGCTGGTTTGGTGGTGCTGAATTCTCTTAGCTTTTGCTTCTCTGTAAACTTTTGATTTCTCCATCGAATCTGAATGAGATCCTTGCCAGGTAGAGTAATCTTCGTTGTAGGTTCTTCCATTTCATCACTTTAAATATATCATGCCACTACCTTCTGGCTTGTAGAGTTTCTGCTGAGAATCAGCTGTTAACCTTATGGGAGTCTCCTTGTATGTTATTTGTCGTTTTTCCCTTGTTGCTTTCAATAATTTTTCTTTGTCTTTAATTTTTGTCAATTTGATTACTATGTGTCTTGGTGTGTTCCTCCTTGGTTTTATACTGCCTGGGACTCTCTGCACTTCCTGGACCTGGGTGGCTATTTCCTTTCCCATGTTAGGGAATTTTTCAACTCTAATCTCTTCAAATATTTTCTCTGGTCCTTTCTCTCTCTCTTCTCCTTCTGGGACCCCTATAATGCGAATGTTGTTATGTTTAATGTTGTCCCAGAGTTCTCTTAGGCTGTCTTCGTTTCTTTTCATTCTCTTTTCTTTATTCTGTTCTGTGGCAGTGAATTCCACCTTTCTGTCTTCCAGGTCACTTACCCATTCTTCTGCCTCAGTTATTTTGCTATTGATTCCTTCTAGTGTATTTTTCATTTCAGTTATTGTATTGTTTATCTGTTTGTTTGTTCTTTAATTCTTCTAGGTGTTTGTTCTTGAATTCTTCTAGGTCTTTGTTAAACATTTCTTGCATCTTCTCGATCTTTGCCTCCATTCTTTTTTGAGGTCCTGGATCATCTTCACTACCATTATTCTGAATTCTTTTTCTGGAAGGTTGCCTATCTCCACCTCCTTTAGTTGTTTTTCTGGGGTTTTATCTTGTTCCTTCATCTGGTACATAGCCCTCTGCCTTTTCATCTTGTCTATCTTTCTGTGAATGTGGTTTTTGTTCCACAGGCTGCAGGATTGTAGTTCTTCTTGCTTCTGCTGTCTGCCCTCTGGTGGATGAGGCTATCCAAGAAGATTGTGCACTGATGGGAAGGACTGGTGGTGGGTAGAGCTGGGTGTTGCTCTGGTGGGCAGAGCTCATTAAAACTTTAATCCACTTGTCTGCTGATGGGTGGGGCTGCGTCCCCTCCCTGTTGGTTGTTTGGCTGAGGTGACCCAACAGTGGAGCCCACCCAGCTCTTTGGTGGGGCTAATGGCAGACTCCGGGAGGGCTCATGTCAAGGAGTACTTTCCAGAACTTCTGCCACCAGTGTCCTTGTCCTCACGGTGAGCCACAGCCACCCCCTGCCTCTGCAGGAGACCCTCTGACACTAGTAGGTAGGTCTGGTTCAGTCTCCTGTGGGGGTCACTACTCCTTCCCCTGGGTCCCGATGCACACACTACTTTGTGTGTGCCCTCCAAGAGTGGAGTCTCTGTTTCCCCCAGTCCTGTCAAAGTCCTGCAGTCAAATCTCACTAGCCTTCAAAGTCTGATTCTCTAGGAATTCCTCCTCCCGTTGCCAGACCCCCAGGTTGGGAAGCCTGACGTGGGGCTCAGAACCTTCACTCCAGTGGGTGGACTTATGTGGTATAAGTGTTCTCCAGTTTGTGAGTCACCCACGCAGCAGTTATGGGATTTGATTTTATTGTGATTGTACCCCTCCTACCATCTCATTGTGGCTTCTCCTTTGCCTTTAGATGTGGGGTATCTTTTTTGGTGAGTTCCAGTGTCTTCCTGTCAATGATTGTTCAGCAGTTAGTTGTGCTTCCGGTGCTCTCGCAAGAGGGAGTTACATGGATATTTCTGAAGAAGGAAATGGCATTGCTGGGTCAGTGGGTTAAAGGCTGATAACTATTGACAAAATTTCCTCCAGAATACGTTGTAACAATTTTTACACCCACCAAGTTTTCACAACCTCCTATCTTTTCATTTGGACCATCTACCTGTCCTCATGCAAACTTGTAGGAGCTCCATTTTGACTGCCTCATTCATCCACATCTTAATACTCTTTGTAGACACCAATCCCTGGGGATTGTCTACTGTCTGGGACATTCTGTAAAAGATGCAATATTTGCTGATAAATGTGTTGTCCTCGCTCTCTTCAACAATATGTCCCCAATTTCTATATAGACAACAGAAATATATCCAGTTTTTCAATATATGGTTTGAACATGTGGATGTCAAACACTCAACAAGATTTATTTTTAACCATGAAAAGTTTTCCATTTCCTGAGGGCTTGGTGGTAGAGAATAGGGATATAAAAGTAGGATGGAAGTCATTTTTGAGGATAAAGCCTTTTAATTCCATATTCTGAACTGAAACATGCCAGTGGAGCTAAACCAAACACTTCTGGTATCACATCTCAAAATAGTTTACCAACATAGTGATAATAAAAACTTGTCTATGTTTAGGTTAGAGACCTTACAAAACACTTGAAAGACAAGTGGGGTGTGGATTAATATCCCCATTTTAAAAATGAAGAAACTGAGTTTCAGAGAACACAAGTGTCTTGCCCAGGGTCACATTGTAAGTGGCCAAACAGGGACTTAAACTCAGACCTACATTCCGGACTTAAACTCAGACCTACATTCCAGTTTGAGCTGACAAGAAAGACTGAGGCAGATTAAACAGCACAGTGAATAGCTAAGAGCAAACTTGGCTTCCTTTCCTCTGCCTTCATTCATGTAAGAGTGAGCAAAGTACAATGGAAAGGGGTACCTTGCATGGGAAGAAGTTGGTAAACAGTTATTTCTTACATAGGTATCTGCTCCTGAATTCTCACCTTGCTGTCTTCTCTGGAACCACCATCCTTCCCAAGATCTTCTCTTGCAGGGATTGATGCTGCCACCTCAACACTGGACCTCTAGGGGGGCACTGATCCCTCCAACCCCTCACCTGACCATGATTAAGTATGAGAGAAAAACCTCAATGACCGTTTATTAACTAGCTTCTACGTGCCAATTACTGGGCTAGATTCTTTAATATTATCTCATCTAAACTGGAATTATTATGCCCATTTTACATGTCAGGAAACTGCCAAGACTCCAGTAAGAACAGAAGAGTCAAACATGTCTCTTTTCATCTTGAAGTGGCAAAGACGAGTGGCAGATTCTTTTGCATATTAAAATTAAAATGATGCATCAAAATGTTAAAGAAAAAATTAAAACAGCAAAATCAAAGATAATTCCACCACTCTAACACAACTATCTTTTGTGTACCGTCTTATTATGTGCATACATTTTTCTAGAATTTGCAATCGACATGTATGCAAATTTTATGTTCACTTTTAAAATTTATCATCAGAACCATCTTCCATGTTACCACAGTCTTCATAATGAGCATTTTAGTGGTTGCAGAGTAAATGATATCCCCCATGGACATTTAGGTTGTTTCCAGTATTTGGTTGTCCAAATCAAATTATGTTTTGTGCTAAGCATTTTGTTACTGTTAAATTATTTCCTTAGAATAAATTCTCAAGAGCCATATTATTGAATAAAAGGGTATAAACATTTTTTATAGCCCTTCCCACATGGTACCACATTACTAGGCAAAAGGGCTCTATTAATCTAAGTGACACACATAAGTAAGTGCAGAGTTAGATATTTTCAAAAGAAACCATGCTGTTTTCCATTCCTGGCAATTTGATGAGTTAGGAACCTTGAAAGACTTTCCACGTTAAAACAACCAAGATATTGAATAAAATATAAAAGCCATTTTCTTAAATTAATTACTGAACTGACAAGAAAATACAGAATCTAAGATCCTCAAAATGGATTAAAACCAACAACCCTGGAAAGTAAGTACTAAAGTTCTCCTTTACCTTGGGTACTGCTCAACACAGAAGAATACCACATTGATGATTTGTATCCTTCCTTAGTATGATATTTGTATCATATTAAGAAACACATGATTCAATTTGATACATTATTGGTGACATTAAGTTTGATCACTAGATTAAGGTGGTATCTGTCAGATTTCTCCATTGTAAAGGCACCTTTACCCACTTGTAATGAATAAGTTATCTTTAGGGTGTTACCTTGAAACTGTATAAATACCTTGTTCTCCAACCATCTTTACCCAATAGTAATATTATATATGCATTAATAACACTTGCCTGAAAGAAGGTGATTTTTTCCCCATCATTTAAGTACTGTCAAATTCAAACTGCTTGAGCCAATTTGCACTCCCACCAGCTAGGTGTGAATTTCCTATGATCCACATCTTCACCAAACTTGCTAACGTCAGACTTACCAAGTTTTATCATTTTAATGAGTATGGGATTGTATTTCCTATAAACTGACAGATTTAGATGCTTGTTCTAGATCCAGGTTCATTTATTTAGGCAAGGATATTTCATACATGATGCTGTATATTTCCTACTGTATCACGTCAAGAGGCACATAATGTCAGATTGTCAATCAATAGGTAAAAATATGGTCAACCGGATCTATCAATAGATATAATAATAAGGTTCCTCATCAAAAAAAAAAAAAAAAGAAAAAACAAACAACCCTGGTATCTAGTATAACCTATTTTTTATGAAAAAAAGTTTTTTATATGTATTCAAAATGCTTAAAAATAATACTTGCCTGAGTTGACTATTACGATCATTGTTTGCAAAACAATTTTTCTCCTGTTCTGTCACTTCCTTTTTATTTATTTTGATATTCTTCTGTAAACAAGGGCTTCCCCTTTCTTCTTTCTCTATGGGCTCATGGATTCTTTTGTAATCAATGTGTTATAATTCATTATTCTCAATATTCTTCTCATGTTCAAATTGCCCCATATTTGGCCAGTGAGGATTATTTCAAGCTGCCTCATATGTCCTTTGGATATGTTCCCATAAGTTTTTGAGCACTTGCTTATTTCTGGCACAGCAATAAATTCCAGGCTCACTTTGTGCTTTTCCTGCTCCAGACCTGGGGTCAGTCATTTCCCCAAGGAGACCTTGGTCCTTTTAGTGGAGAATAGTAATGAGAAATTAAGTTCTGACAATAGGTGTGCATATTTCTACTAGGATTGCCACTGAATCTAGGCCCTGTCACTGGACAGAGCTAGGAGATATATTTTATTAAGTAATGAACTTATATGGATATCTCACCATATAAGGGTTGTCAAATCCATATTTTAACTTCCCTTTTCCCATACCCATGATCTTAGTTCCCAATAACATCAATATATTTATTCATTTACTCAATCCTATAACACATGAAAAACCATTTCAGGATTAGTGTATCAATTTCACTACCAATAAAACCCTACAAGCTAAAGTTCAAGAAATTTTTTGCATTTCTTTTTGTCCTTAGAATATATCTGCTGAGCATGTACTATGCTCCACTGGTACTTGGATTAGCTCTTTTTTTCTCCTCTTTTATGTTATCAATACCATTAGGGTCAATTATTTCCTGTTTGCATTCAATTTTACATTTTTGTTTTTTCTACTCATGTTAGTTTATTTTTATTTTTTATTTTATTTTATTTTCATTTTAATGTGTAAACACGAATATAGCTCAAAAGTCAAAACAATATATAGTTATATAGCCAAAGAAGCCGCATTCTCTTCCACCCTATTCCCACTAACACCAGGAGAAAATCAAGTTCATTAATTTCTGATTTATCCTTCTTGTACTTATTATTGCAAAATAAGCAGATGCATACATATTTACTTAATTTCCCTATTTTTATACTAAAGGTAGCACACTCAAGGAGTATATAGTATGCTTCCTTTAGCATTAAAAAAAAAGGGAAATAAGATAAATAAGGTATGCATCTGTTTATTTTAAAATAAGCACCTTGATTTTTAAAAATTAACAATGTAATTGAATGGCACTCCACTGTATAGAGGGTCCATAGTTTATTCAATGTCTCCTATTTTGTCCATTTAGATTGTTCCCAATATTTTGTTACTAAAATTAGAGTATAATGAATAATCTTGTGCATATATATTTTTATATTGTTGGAGTGTATCTTCACCACAAATTCCTAGAAATTGGATTGCTTGGTCAAAGAATAAATGCATGTGTAGTTTTGCTAGATATTGCTGAATTCCTTTCTATAAGTGGGGTACTGTTTCACATCCACACCAGCAATGTATGGAAGTGAATGCTTCCCCTCAGCCTCACCAAAAGAGTATGCTGTCAAGCTTTTGAAGAGACCCCCTTTTATATGGTTTGTCCTCATATGGTCTCTATTCTCTTCCTTGCTCCCACCTCTCATAATCTTTATAGTTTATTTTGCCTTGTCAGGACTTTCTTTGATTCTGTTAAGTCTCCAGAAACAGAGCAGACTAGGAGTATATCATATTTGCCTCGGAATTTTTACGTTTACATTTTCGGAGAGGCTGCTTATTTGCAATGAGTCTGTTCTAAGACAGGGAGGTTCTGCTTCATATTCTTAGAACATCTAAACAAATAAGAACAGTTCTAAAAATAGTGAGCTATGAAACATTCACACTATATCATGCTGAACTTCACAAAAGCAAAGCCAAATTTCTTTTGGAACCAATCACTCCGCAAAACAAATCTCAATACAATTTCTTCCTACCTTGAACTTTTACAAGATTACTTGCAAAAGGGAAAATGAATGTCCAAGCCAGCACCAAAGGTTGGAAGATAGATGTAAAAGATGACAGGAAAACAGCTTACATTTCTGCTTATATAGGTAGGAGGCTGGGAGAAACTTACACTTGCACAAAATGTTTTCCTTATTTTTATCAACAGGACTATTTTCCATTAGAGGAGAACCAATGCTTATAGAAACACTTGTCTACACAGTGAGCCCTTGGCACACATTTTGTAATTTGCAATTTTTCTGAGACTGAAATTTAAATTGTATACACAGCACACAGAAAGGCAAATATATGTTGGTTAGAATGCTTCCCAGGGAGTGCGTGAGTCATTTTCTCTAGGGCTCTGTAAGTCTTAATTATGCGCACATAGTTTACGGAGAAAAGGTAAACGCTGTGTATTTATATTTAGATTGTTCCCAATATTTGCTATTAAAAATTATACCATAATGAATAACCTTGTGCATATATTATTTTCATACTGTTAGAGATATATCAGAGAATGGTATTGTAGGGAAAAAAGGTATCCATAATCAAGTAGACTGGGAAAATACCAACTTAGACAGATGTGGAACATAGTTCTACTCTGAAGGACTTCTCAGAGCCTTTAACATGCTAACCTGCATTAAGACTCTTTAAGAAGAGAACTATATTATTTAGTGTTTTCAAACGTATTTATGATATTCTTTTCACATCTCTGGAAAGTAGTGTTCCATAGAACATATTTTGTAAACCACTGCTGTGGTGGCATTTATACAATTAGGAACTCTGTAAAATCTTGGTACCCATTTCAGAGGAAGGTCAAGTGTCTGCTCTTCTTCATTTTCCAGAATGTAATCTACCCACTCCAGAGTCTCTGGAGGGCCTTATTGCTTTGCTATGAGCAGCATTTCCTATTTATTTTCCTTCACTCAATCCAGGATCTATTTCTCAAGGAATGGGTTTCATGACACTAGCCTGGAAATTTCCCACCTGTCCAGGCTGATAGGCTCTTTTTTAGGATTGAGGCATTGCTAACAATTATTTATTCCCATTCTAAAGACCAGGCAAATTCTTAGTTGCCATCTGTCATAGCCAGCTTTGGCTGATCATCTCTGAATAGCTAAGTCTCAAATTAGCATTTCTAGTAGTATTTTACATGGTACTATTTATTGAGTGACTATGTCCGCCAAGTGTTTTATTCCTTTTATGTCATCTATTTTTACTTAAAAAGAAAAAGAAACCCACAGCTTTACAGTATAGAAAGAATTCCCATTTTACAGATACCATACTGCTTTACAGATGATGAACCTGAAGTTCACAGAGACATGGCCTTACTTGAGTTCACACAGCCAGTTTGTGGCAATACCCAGAATTGTTTTGCTGATTTGACCAAATTTTTATTTTATTTCATGCTGCTTCCCAGTTATTTAGCAAAGTGGAGACCTTAGCCAATTATCTATTGGAGTGGCAGACCTTCCCTCTGCAGGCACCGGGGTGGGGTGGGCTGAGCTGAGACCAGAGGGTCCTCGGCTAAAGCCAAAGCAGGTCAAAGTGCTGAGACTCGCGCCACTGAGACGTGAAGGCCCTCCTCAGCTGCCTCCTGATCGAGGTGGGTGGGTGCTCGCCCTAGCTCTCCTCTCCCCCCGCCCCATGGAGAAGACAGAGCTGATCCAGAAGGCGGAGCTGGCCGAGCGCTATGACAATATGGTCACCAGCACTGAAGGCCGTGATGGACCGGGGGCGCCGCGCTGTTTAAGCCAGAGCGCAACCTCCTGTCTCTGGCCTACACGAACGTGGTCAGGGGCTGCAGGTCCGCCTGGAGGATCATCTTGAACATCCAGCAGAAAACTTGCACCTCTGAGCAGAAGTTGCAGCTGATTAAGGACTATCGGGAGACGGTGGAGTCCGAACTGAGGTCCATCCGCGCCACGGTCCTGGATTTGTTGGATAGGCATTTAATAGCCATTGCACCTAATCCAGAGAGTAAGATCTTCTATCTGAAAATGAAGGGAGATTACTTCCGGTGCCTTGCTGAAGTTTCATGTGGTGATGATCAGAAATAAATGATAGATAATTCCCAAGGAGCTTACCAAGAGGCTTAAGCAAGAAAGAGTTGCATCCCACACACCCCATCTGCCTGGGGCTGGCTCTTAACTTTTCTGTATTTTACTAGGAGACCCTTAATGACCCAGAACTTGCCTGCACACTGGCTAAAATGGCTTTTGAGGCGGTCACTGAAGAACTTGATACACTGAACGAAGAAGAGGCGTGTAAAGGCAGTGCCTTCAACATGCAGTTTCTTAGAGACAACTTTATGGACATCAGACAGTGCAGGAGAAGAATGTGATGCGGCAGAAGGGGCAGAAAACTAAGTACGTGTAGGGTGTCGTCCTTCTTCCCCTCAAGAAACCGTTTTACAGTAAGTCCCTTACATACGAACCTTCAAGTTGCGAGCCTTCAAAGATGCGAATGTGGTTTGCATGTCCAGTCACGTAAGTTAGTTCACGTGTCTGGCGTACATTGTGACGTGCGTGCATCCTCTACAAGTGGTGGTGCTTTTGTGTACTCTACTGTACAGTACTGTATAGAGTACAGTAGCACAGTATCTTTATTTCAAGCCCAGGATGTCTGGAAGCCAGCGTAAAAGCAGCGGTTATTGTAGCTGGTACTGCTGAGAACAGCCAAGCGATAACGATGGAAGCATTGCTAGAGCTAGATCTGCAAAAGGACAACTTCATTGAACTTCCTTGCTGTGCAACATGAGGAGCTTACTAATGAAGACCTGATGGAACTGGAGGCCCAGAGGAAGGATGAAGAGAGACAAGAGAAAGAAGTAAGTGAAGAAGCGAAGAGATTCACGATGCAGGAAATGGCAAGGGGGTTTTCTTTATTTGCGGAGGCACTGTTAGTTTTTGAGGCACAGGACCCGAATGCAGAACAGTACATGAAGGTTACAGCAACCGTTCAGAATGCAATCCAGTGCTACTGTGTCATCTATGATGAGAAAAAAAGAGCTACTACCCAGATATCACTGGATCATTTTTTCAAGAGGGTAGATGGAATTGAATCCAGCAAGGAACCAGAACATATGCCATCAATGTCAGGTGTGAGTGGAAATGCAGCATGCCCTCCATCTCCTGTTGCTGACGATCCTTCAGCTCTACAATCTCCCACCTCTTCCCCCTCCTCCAGTCAGCAACTCTTCTTGCCTGGTCACTCGATGCCAGCCCTTGTATGCTAGCTGTTGTACTGAACTACTGTACTTTTCAAGGTACTGTACTGTAAGATTAAAAATGCTTTCTTTATTTTTTGTGTTTGTTTTTTATGTATTATTTGTGTGAAAAGTATTACAAACCTATTATAATACAGTACTATACAGCCGATTGTGTTAGTTGGGTACCTAGGCTAACTTTGTTGGACTTATAATTGGACTTACGAATGCGCTCTTGGAACGGAACTCATTCGTATGTAGGGGACTTACTGTACTCATCTCCTTATTTCATTTGGATTTCCTATAGCAAAGAAGCCCATTCATGTGTGTGGAATCAATTGTCTGTAGTCTTTTCACATTGCAGCTTCGGGAAAACTCTTTGATTTGTGTTTGCCTTGGCTTTCCTGGTGTGCAGTTACTGCTGTAGAAAGTATTAATAGCTTCATTTCATATAAACATAACTTCCAAATGCTTATGTAGAGGACTAAAAATGTATCTGGTATTTAAGTAATCTGAACCAGTTCTGTAAGTGACTGTGTTTTGCATTACTGTGAAGATATGAAAATGTAATTAACTACAATGTAAAGAGTGTTCTACATAACTTCTTAATTTCTACATTCCCTCCCTTACTCTTCTTCAAGGGTTTCCTTTCAGTAAGCAACATTCCATGCTCTTAATGTATTCCTTTTTGGTAGGAATCCAGAAGTATTAGATTGAATGGAAAAGCATTTGACATTTCTGGGCTGAGGGTCACAAACTGAGATGCCTCTTGTATCATATATGATGGAGGTCTTGTGTACCTATAACAACAGAGAGTTTCCTTATTTGCTCTTCATTTGCTGCTGTTTAAGTTGACAGCTTCCCTTCCCAAGAAAAATTCACTTACTCCTGCTGCCTTTGGAGTCCTGGTATTCACTGTACCATATAACAGAAGTAACGTGTTGCTGTCAGAATACAAGCATTGCTTTTGGCAAATTAAAGTGCATGTCATTTCCTAATACACTAAAAAGGGGAAATAAGCTAAAGTACACAAGTCTGAGTCTAAAACTTTAGTACTTTTCCATGCAGATTTGTGCACATGTGAGAGGTTGTCCAGTGGTCTAGTGATTATTGTTTAGAGAGTTGGGCCACTACTGTGTGTTGCTAATCATTGACTGTAGTTCCAAAAAAGCCTTGTGAAAATGTTATGCCCTATGTAACAGCAGAGTAACATAAAATTAAATTATATTTTATAAACCAAAAAAATTATCTGTTAGACAAAGAAAATGCAAAAAATATATAGCTTTGCTTCAGTTTTCTGAATATTTCAAGAGGGGGAAATGACTCATTTCTGACACTCCAGACAATCGCCTTATTTGTGTTTTATTAGTGGGGATTATGGTCCACTCATATCTGAGAAAGTGTTTCATTTTCCTCGAGTCAGACAAGGCTCTCTTAATTAAGGGAAACATTCCACTCTTTAGAATCATAAAGACGCTCCTATGCCAATTACCTTTATCCAGACTGACTGGAGGCATCTTTTTATGAGATAAAGCTGAGCTTCTTAAAAATGTATTGTTCATCTCTTCCTCTCTTTCTATCTATTAAAAGCAGAGACGAAGCCTTGTCGGCTTCGTGAAACTGCCCTCTGTATTCCTGTAACACTCCCTAGAGCATGACCCCTGGGTTTTTGAACTCTGTTTTCTCTCCAAAATCAACATTGTTGAACAACGAAAGGAACCTCTAAACATCAAAGGCCAAGGAAGACAACACCCAGAGAGCAAGGAAATTCCATTTTGAAAGTCAGCCCCAAATCTTCTTCCAGTCTCCTTTCTGGACAATGCATGCAAGCTCCCCATTGTCAGATTTATCATTTCATAACCATGGATGCTCTGCTCCACATAAACATTAACTTTTCAATCTATAACACTGGCAAACAAGATGAAGGGGATGTGGCTTATTACCCTGACTCCTGTGTCTTACACAGATGACTGTCGTGTGTAGACAAGACACACAGAGGCAATGCCAGGGTGGCTGACTCAGGTGGGGTTTCTAGATTGGGATTCTTTTTTCTAGATGTCAAAAGACTGGTTTCTTATTCTTTTGCGCTTGCACTGTCCAGTTTTGATAGGAAGGTTATAACTTCCTAGAATTGGTTGGGAAGGTTCAATATATTCTAGTAAAATTTTAAGATATTTTAAAAAGGGTTTGCAGATGCTGTAAATCAGCGTGACTCTTTACTGAGATATCTTCTTCATGCCTTTAAACATAAAAAGCATTTTAGCGATGCATCTAATATTTGAGCCTCATTATTTTCAGTGTGGAAATGTGCCCCTAGAGGGGTTCTCCCTGCTCTCCTGCGATCTGACTACCCACAGGGCTGTCAGCACAACGAGGGGTGTGAGTAAGCCTCATCAACCCTCTCACCTAGCTTCTCAAAGTTGGCACTCAATTTATTATTAGGAGATACTGAGGCTGGCAGCTTTTCCCAGATGCTTTTCTGTCTTTACATTGTGAAAAATTAAAGTGGAAAGAAGAGTGCACACACTCTTTTTAGGATGCCAACCTTTCTAAAACCCATGATGAGGACACATTAACAAATGTTTTACGTGTTTCAAGTGACTTCATTCATTTTTTCGTTCAACAAGTATCTGTGATTGTTTACTAAAAGCCAGGCTGAGTCGGAGGCTGGGGATGTGACGAGTAAATAAATACTCTATGAGAAGGACATCATTATGATTTCCAAAATTACCCCCATTTTTCAGTACAAATTCGGACACCAGCAACTAATGGACAGTAAGTAAAACTGGATTATAGAAAACCTAATGTACTGGAAAATGACTTCATACAGTGAATTGGCCATTCCATCTCTTTCTCTTTCTTAAGAACAACTCAGTGAAATAAAATTCCAATTTATTGTTGGACAACAGTGTTTCACACATACATCACACGGGCCAAAAAATAAACAGCAACCTCACAGACTGAAAAAAGGAAAAAAAAAAAAAGAAGCTTTTACCTTTGGCCTTTTAAATCATCTTATACAAACCAAGTACTTATTGTGCAGCTAAATATAAACACAAAAGATGTTACTAGAACGCTTGGAATAAGATTTTTTGTTGTTTTTGCTCTTTTTACGGGTGTATTTTTTTTCTCATTTGAGATTAGAACAAACATGGGCACACCATGAGTAAAGTCAGAAGTAGGGCAGAAAACACTCTGAAGGTTGGTTTGGTCATCTGAGATCGTTAGAAATGGCTGACCCCTAACAATATGTACAAAAATACAAAATGTAAATAAAATTTACAAACACATTTTCCCTTTTGAAGCGCTTTCAAGAAAATAAGCAGGCACAAAAACAGACACATAGATCAATGGAACAGGACTGCAAGTCCATAAATAAACCCATGCTAATATGGTCAATTAATCTTTGACAAGGGAGGCAAGAATATACAATAGGGAAAAGACAGCCTCTTTAATAAATGGTGTCTGGAAAACTGGACAGCTACATGCAAAAGAATCAAACTAGACCATTTTCCTACTACATATACAAAAAAACTCAAAATGGATTAAAGACTTAAATGTAAGACTTGAAACCATAAGACCCCTAGAAGAAAACATACACAGTATGCTCTTTGACGTTGATCCTAGCAATATTGTTTTTTGGATCTGTCTCAGGCAAGGGCAACAAAAACAAAAATAAACAAATGGAACTACATTAAACTAAAAAACTTTTGCACAGTGAAAGAAACCTTCAACAAAATGAGAAGGCAGCCTACTGAATGGAAGAAAATATTTGCAAATGATATATTCAATAAGGGGTTAATATCCAAATTATATAAAGAAATCACACAACTAAATATTTAAAAATCCAATTAAAAATGGGTAGAGGACTTGAATAGACATTTTTCCAAAGAAGACATACAGATGGCCAACAGACACATGAAAAGATGTTCAACATCATTAATCATCAGGGAAATGCAAATCAAAACCACAATGAGACATAACCTCACACCTGTCAGAATGGCTATCGTCAAAAAGACAACAAACAAATGGCAAATGTTGGCGAGGATGTGGAGAAAAGGAAACGCTCATACACTGTTGTTAGGAATATAAATTGGTGCAACCACTACAGAAAACAGTATGGAGGTTTCTCAAAAAATTAAAAATATCATTAGAAATATCATATGATCCAGCAATTCCACTTCTGGGTATTAACCCAAAGAAAACAAAAACAATAATTTAAAAAGATATATGCACCCCTATGTTCACTGCAGCATTATTTATAGCAGCCAAGATATAAAAGCAACCTAAATGTCCATGGATAGATGAATGGATAAGGCCTAGTACACACACACACACACACACACACACACACACACACACACACAATGGAATATTACTCACCCATGAAAAAGAATGAAATCTTGCCATTTGTGACAGCATGGATGGGCCTAGAGGGCATTATGCTAAGTGAAATAAGTCAAAGAAAGACAAATACTATATGATTTCATTTATACCTGGAATCTAAAAAACAAAACAAATGAACAAAGAAAACAAAACTTAAGAACAGTAAGAAACAGACTTATAGATACATAGAGCAAACTGGTGGTTGCCAGAGGAGAAGGAGGCAGGGGGTTGAATGAAGTAGGTGAAGAGGATTAAGAGACACAAACTTCAAGTTATAAAATGAGTAAGTTACAGAGGTGTAATATGTACCATAAGGAAGAGAGTTAATACTGTAACGATTTTGTATGGTGACAGATAGTTACTGGACTTGTAGTGATCATTTCATAATGTATTTAATTGTTGGATCACCATGTTGTACGCCTGAAACTAACACAATATCTTACAGTCAACTATATTTCTATTTAAAAAAAAAGAAGAAAAAAAAGCAGGGCCTTAGAAATTTTGGTTCTTTTTTCCTTCCCTGTTTCAAATTCATGTTACAGTTTTGGTCAGGCAATGGACAAGACGTGTCATCCGTGGGCATGTTGCCCAAGGTGGGCTGACTGGCGGGACTCTGTCCAAAGGTGACCATGTTTAGATTCTGACACAGAATTGTGAATAGGTCACAGTGGCTTTTTTTGTATTGTATTGTATTATTTGTTCATTTTCTTTTATTTATTTATTTTTTAAATAAATTTATTTATTTTATTTTATTTTTATTTATTTATTTTTGGCTGCATTGGGTCTTTGTTGCTACGTATGGGTTTCCTCTAGCTGCAGCCAGTGGGGGCTACTCTTTGTTGCAGTGCACGGGCTTCTCATTGTGGTGGCTTCTCTTGTTTCAGAGCACAGGCTCTAGGCACGTGGGCCTCAGTAGTTGTGGCACTGAGGCTCAGTAGTTGTGGCTCGCGGGCTCTAGAGCACAGGTTCAGTAGTTGTGGCACGCAGACTTAGTTGCTCCGTGACATGTGGGATCTTCCCGGACCAGGGCTCGAACCTCTGTCCCCTGCATTGGCAGGCGGATTCTTAACCACTGCACCACCAGGGAAACCCTATTCTTTTTATTTTTAGTGTAACTTTTCCTTTTTTGCTGTGTAGTCCTCCTCATCGGTCTTCTGCTCTTGGTATCAGCATTCTCATCCTCATCATCTTCAACTGCCCATTTGCATGTAGCTGCCTCAGCCTCTTCATCTTCCTCTCCATTCTCTTCTTCACCATGTCTTTCATCCTCCTCCTCTTCCTCTTCCTCATCACTTTCTTCCTCTTCTTCACCTACATCTTGCTTCCTATTTTTCTCATTAGCATTCCCACTAGCAAGTGTGGCTCCTTTATTCTCCCCCTCTCCACAATTTCCTTTTTCTCCTTCAAATCCTTGGTGGTGATCTTGCACCTGGTGACTATGGCTATGCCTGACGTCGTGGGGCATGACAGTGATTCCATGCAGTGGATTAAAATTGTTCAGTTAGTTATAGCAGAGGCAGTGTGGTAGCCAAGAACATAGACTTTGAAGTCAGTTAGGTCCTAGTTCTACCTCTTATAGGCTATGAGATCTCAGCCAAGTTATTTAAACTCTCTAAACCTCAGGGTCCTCATCTGTAAAATGGGGCTAGTAACACCTAGTTTCTAATGCTGTTATGATGATCAAATGATATGGCATATTTAAAGTTCTGGTGTGAAATGGCCAATTAATGATAGTTGCTAGATTAAAAGTAATAATTTTATTCAAGTAGTAGGATTGACAAAATGAAGTGTCTATGTATGGGATATCAGTTCACAGAGTGAAGGAGCAAGTGTGATATAAAAACTAACAGGGTTGGGTTATTCAGGAAAGATGACTGCTCAGGGGGTATGGGTGGGATGATGTATATAATGTATATATTTAATCCCCACTTAAAGGTCTGGAACATCCTTGGATTCAGGGAATTAGTCCCACTTCTAAGCAGAGGAGATATAATAAGCACCAAGTCAGAAAGCACATCACAACAGAATTGGCCTTAGCACACCAGCACTAATTTAGGCTAGCCATGCAGCTAGGTCCTGGATTGCATCTCTGTGACCAAGTGCCTGCTCTGGTAGGCAAAATGCTAAATGTGTCCTCCTCAACCCCTACAACTTCCCAGCTCCTCTTTAATTATCCAAACACTAATCTAGGTACTGCTGGGAAGGGACTTTGCTGATGGAATTCAGTTATTAATGAATTGACCTTAAAATAGGGAGATTATCCTGGATAATCTGAATGAGCCCAGTGTAATCACATGAGCTCTTAGTAGTAGAATTGGAGGCAGCAGAGTGAGGCAGAGAGATGTGGCAGAAGTCGTAGGCCAACGAACGATGATGCAGAAGGGGAAGTTGGAGAGATTTGAGGAGAGGGACTCAAACTGCCATTTTGGACAGCGAAGAGAGCCATAAGCCAGGGAATGAAAATGGCCTGAAGAGGATGAAAATGACTCCTGGCTGACAGCCAGCAAGGAAATAGGGACCCCAGTCCGACAACCACAAGGAACTGGAGTCTACCAACAATTTGGATGACCTTGGAAGTAGATTTTTCCCAGACTCTCCCAAGAAGAGCCCAACTGGCTGACATCTGACTTTGGGAATGTGAAACCCAGAGCAGAGAAACTAGCTGAGCCAACCTGTACTTCTGACCTACAGAAACAATGAAATAATAAATCTGGGTTGTTTTCAACCATCAGATTTGTAGTAATTTGTTACAGCAGTGATAGAAAACTTACATGCCTATTTTGTCCCAATACAGCATACAGATCATCCTTTAAAAACCCAGGTCAAATCATGTCATTTCCAACCATAAGCACCTGCATCTCTTTGTGGAGGGCTTTCTCTGGCCTCAGGAATCCACTTGGAAGAGCAGGAGAATTAACCATGCCCTCCTAGGATCAGCCCCTAGCCAATGACGGACTGGAATCGGTAGATGCATCTCTCAGCTCCCTCACCACTCCTTGGGGATACTCTGAGGTGTCTCCCAGAGTTCTCTTGTGGGACTGAGTCTTGGTTCCCACAGTGGTAACCTGCTGATTAGCACACCCTTTACTAGATTTGTCCCTTTCCCTGTCTCACTTCCTTACTCCCTTACTAGTGCTTCCTGGGATCACCTCCCAAATAAATGACTTGCACCTATGTCCTTGTCTCCGGGTCTGTTTCAGAAGGAACTCAACCTAAGACACTGAACTTATGAGCTGGCTGGAGGTACAGGAAGCCAAGCAGGTTGCTATAACATTTTTTTTTAATGTAAAAACTGAGGTATATCTACCTTCTGAGGTTTCAATCTGAGCAGGCATGGAATCAACACAAAGGACATGGGCTTTAGAATAACACAGGCGTGGATTTGAATCCCTGCTTGACCATGTATTAACTGAAAAAAACATAGGCAAGTTACTTAACCTTTTGAGGTCTGTGTTTCATCCTCTGGGAAGTGGAATTAATAATATCTACCTTTCATTTTGTGAAATTTGTATGAAGTAACGCACGTAAAGTGCACACACAGTAGGCACACATATATACCAATAATATATATGGTATCATTATTAATTATTAGCTAAAAATGTCACGGCAAGGAAAAATAAAGAACACTTGGATTTAAAGTAGTCTCTTCCTGTATTTACATGTTATGTCAGTATGTTACAGCTGGCAGGGACTGTAGTCAAACACCTTTAGTTCTAGATGGGAGATCTGAGACTTAAAGAGGCCAAGAAGCTTGCTCCAATTCACAGTGTTGGTGTTAAACTGAAGATTTTTTGGGTAGTACATTCACAGGTTCAAAAATTAAAACAATATACAAGGGAAACAGCAGATCTTTTTATTCAAAAAGTGACGAGGCCAGATTTTTCTATATAAGACACTGAGAGCAAAGCTAATAATAATCCTTTAGGAAATTTCTGATTACAAAACAAGCAGCACGATGGCCAAGGAAAACAAGCAAGGAAGCTTTTCTAAAATCCAGGGGTATTTTCCCCTCTCTGTTAACAACTGACGGCAAACAGTCTGGCTACATTCAGGAAGGGCTCTGTCAATTTACCAGCCCATCTGCAATTATTTCTTCTGCTTTGGGAATTCACCGCTGGAGTTGGCTCATTTTGAAGATATTCCCACTGTTAGTTCTTGGATTCCAAAACAGAAAACGGAAGCTTCAAGATAAGGTGCTGCCAAGCAGGAAGCAAGGAAATACATTAGAACTGAACTCTCAGAATCATGCCAGAAGTTTAAAAAGGGAAATTAGTGGAAATTACAGAGTTCTCTTGAATCAGACAAGAAAAGAGACTAAATATATATCGACTTATGGTACTTCTTTAGAGCTATTCTCTTTCTTTGGTTAAAAACCATTTACTTTCCATGTACAAGAAGTCAAAACATCGACTCATGCTAAATATTTTCTGTATTTGCCCAACACTGTTACAAATGGTGCCTCTAGTCTTCCAGTAGAGAGGGTGTCAGTACCTGTAGTGACATTTTGGTCAAAATCGTACTTAGACTGGAGCACCAGCCATGGGGTCTTCTTGATATTCTCTCCCAAATTAGGTGACCCTGGGCCAATATATCTCAAAGTGTGGTAGGATTTGGGCGTCTGTGTCAGAATTACCTGAATATTCATTTAAAATAAGGATTCCTGGTCCCAACAACAGATGGACTGAGTCAGAGTCTCTGAGCATTGGACCTGAAGATATGCATTTTAAATGAGCTGCTCAGGTGAGTCTTCTTCATATGAGAGAAGTCTGAGAACCCCACTTCTCCCTGGGTGTGGGAGTGCAGACAGAGAGCCCAGGTCTCCTACTTGGCCCAGGTGTTCTGAGATAGCTACGCATCCAAAGAAGTGTACATGCCTTTCTGGAGAATGACTTTAGAGGGAACCAGACTAATTTTCTATCAAATATGCTTATGTTTCAGTCAAGCAAGAAATGCCATTCTACACCGTGATGGCATACTGTTATTAATTTTATTTCACAATTTTGGGTGTGCAAGAAATATCATATTTGTATTCTGCAAAGAGTATTGAATCTTTATTGGGATTTCTTCTCCCTACCTCAGACTCTACAGAAGTACTTTAGATGTCAGCAGAGTCGAATCTGGGGGGAAGTTACCAAAGCTTTCAAAAATAAGCACCTAGCGACACTGCCCAGAGATGAGGGAACCAAGAACCTCAGGAAGGCCACTGCCCATGTTTCACAGTTCCCTTCAGCACTGAGGAACCAAAGCTAAATTCACACTTTAATAGATGGTCTTGCCACAGGTGCGTATGGCCAGTGCTACTTCCCATTAAACCCAATAATCTCCTGTCCGTGGCTTTTATTTGTCCCTATCTATGGAATACGAACAGGATGGCCTTGAGTGACACTGTGACATTTGCCTTGGGAACCCTAACCTTCTCTTTCTGGCTTTCCCTCACTCCCTCAGGGATGTTCCATCACCATAAAGGTGAGAATGAGTTGGCCTGGGCACAGAAGCAAAAGCGGTTAAAGTCCCTGGTGCCCCATTACAGGACGTGGAGGAGAGGCCAGGGCTCTTCCAGGAAAAGAGATGATAAAGCCAGGAAGGGTGGCACCTCAGAGACAAAATAGCCCTGGTGGTGGAGCCTGGCGTGTGCCTGTGTTTGCAGCATCTTCTTTCCTTTTCTCTTCGCCTCTCCAAGTTGGAGATTGTAACGGGTGTCCATATGAGGCCAGGGTTGAAAATGGAGCGGTCCAGGGACAGCCAGCTACATCTTCTGAGCTTGGGAGACTCAATAGGGCCTTGAGGGACCTCTAATCAGCCTGCTACTTGGGACATTAGGTTTATTTGAGGAAGAGGAGATAATATTCAATGCCCCCAGTTATTCAATGCTCACCTAATTTCCTCTTCAACTCATTCTTCCATCCCCAAAATGAGGGTGCCCCTCATCAGATCAGAAAAAGCAGGTGAAGAAGCTACAGACCAGCGGTCAGCCCCTCACAGTGCTGGCGTCTCTCTATGAGAGGCAAACTAGGTCTGTCTATGACCTCTTCAGCAACCCTGGAGCCTGAAGAAAGCCCCTCAGCTCCTAGCAGCCAGGTACATGATTTGTGGTCCCAACCTCAGATGGCAGGGATGGGGAAAATATTCTGGGAGAATGCAGGATAAATATAAGAGTGTGTGAGTTTGGAATGTTACACCTCTGGTAGTAACAACAACAACAACAATAATAATAAATTACCTTTACTCACAATCTCTTTGACTCCTTATTTCTCTTATCCTTCTTTTTTGGTATTGGGTTCTGTCCCTGAAGTTCTCTCAGTGTAAATTTAAAATAATGATTTTACCCTTTAGCCATAGGGAGAATCTGCTTTTGAATCAGGATCTCCTGGAAAGTGTGACCTAGGGATCAAAACTTTTCCTAGGTATAGCTCAGCCTGTCTTGTTTGTATCTTCACCCACTTTTCCCCCATAGCTGAGGACCTAGGGTCCTTTTTCACTGCATTGTCTGTCTACTGCTTACTGCCCCTTGGTTCCCTTCCTGTCTTTATGTCTTGGAAACCAGGACACAGCCCTCTTGGTGGAAAGCTGGGATGGTCACATTGCTCTTGGGAAGAAGAGAGAGATTGGAGACTTGGGAAGAACAGGGAGGCTTGTCGTGGGGCAAAATAACAAGAGAAACTATGGTTTGGGATAGCAGTTAAGGAAGCTGGCTCTGGAGACTGACTGCCTGGGTTTCAACTCCTTAGCTCTGTGTTTTTGGATGAGATAGGTATAATCCTTGGTTCCTCAATTTCCTCATCTGTACCATGGGGATGATAGGAGTGCCTATTTCATAGCCTGTTGTAAGAATTAAATAATCATCTAGATGAATATGCAAAAAAGCTTAGAACAGGGCCTGGCACGTAGTAAGCGCTCAGTAGATGCTACAGATTATAACTGGGGTGGGGGGGGGGGCGTGTCCAGGACATATATTTGTAAATGACATAGGGACTGTACCACCATTGGGGCTATTTTTAGATATTTGTGAAAGGAAAGAGACAAACTATAAACTTAATTTAGTTATGAAAAATCATAATAGTAAATGTAGTTATCTAGGGCTGTTTATGACTAATTTCCATCTTCAAAATAATTATTAGGTACTTTATTAGTGTGTCAGATAAAATTTAAGATCTGCCTACAGTACGCATTTTTTAATGGCAAATGATATGTTCGCAACTTATTAAAAAATAAAATATAGACAGATTACGTATTAACCCAGCTTCACATCCTTCTCTAAAATCTAAATAAACACTTGTGACTGACTGCTCTTCCACATTTACTGAGCCATAGCGACCACATTACATAAGTAAAGTCTGATTAAAAAAAATAACGTCAGTATCTAGAAAATATAAGAGAGCGGGAGGTAGATGATAACGTCTCTGTTCAGAGCTGGGCAGTTTTAGGAGTTAAATTAGCTAACTGGGTTATTTATTTAATTTTTAAAATCAGTTGTACTCATTGGAATTTTTCTTCTCTTTGCCTTTTTGGCTTAGGTCTTTATGTACATAGAAAGAGCCAGGGCTACCATGTCTAATGAGACAAATTAACCTGTTATTCCCTGCCTCATTCCCCTGCCACTACTACTTCATGCCTGCTTAGAGTACATTCTTAGATGTCCTATTCTAAAAAGCTGTAATTATAGAATATTAGCTTCACTTGATCTCTACAGAACATGGAAAGTAAAAGATTCCCATTTACTGTCTCTACTGTTTGAATTAAACAAGATGCAGAGATGGGGAATGGTGATTGTATATAACTGCCCAAAAGAAATGCCAGTATAAACAGCAGGAATCAGTGATATTTTATATATATATATATTATATATATATATATAATATATATATATATATATATACCCTTCAGTTGCATTTAGACACAGAATTCTTTAAACTGTGTTCTTTTTACTCTAAAAGTAATAGAGGGTCATTGCAAAAACTGGGAAAAGCTGAAAATAATCATGAAATTTATAAAAATAACCCCTGAATCCTGCCATCTAGAAATCCACTGTTAACATTTTGATACATTTTTTTAATGTTTTTGCAATTCACATTAAAAAATTTTAAACCAAATTTGGGTCAATTAAACACAAGTATATATAGTTTTCATCTTTATTTTCTCACTGAACAAATCATGAATGTTTTGCCAACAGGAATATCTAAGTCTGTTTCCCATTTTTCTTATATTTAAGAAACAAGGCATTATTTCAGACATTTAAGTGGGAGATATTGTTTCTAGTAATTTAGCCATAACTCTGCACAGAATCTGAGGATTAACATTTACTTCATGATTCATTCCAATGAGGTATTGTACCTTAAAATGGATTGAGCTGGTAGGTGAGAAAGAGAAAGAAAGTGAGTGATGACATAATTGACTGGTATGGGGTAGGAAAATTGAGAATAGCCCATAGATGACACAACTATTCTTAGTTCGCTTAGGGTGATGAAATTCTGATCGCTACCACAATTTCAGGAGAGGGACTACTAATAAGCAAAGTTAAAAAATGTTTAAAGACATAGATTTCATGTTATTGGGATTAAAACCATGCATTTGTGTCATATCGATAGAATTCATGTAAAACTAAAAGGTATGTAAAAAAGGAGAATTCATTGTGACATCATTGTAATTTTTTGCGTTATGGATATTCCTGGGAAACTTTGTGCATGCTGCCGGGGAATTCCTCTTTACTGGGTTTGGACACATCCTCCTATTACTCACAGGAAGCGTCGTTCTATAAAGGAGCTCCAGCAGGAGCAGTGCTCCACTGTTCTTGGCTGACCTCGCATCAGAACTGCAAGAGTGGCAAGAGACAGAAGCAGCAGCAACTCGGGAGGAATCAGACACCGAAACAACTGCTTCACCGAACAGGTAAGTGCAAGAAATCTTTCACTTAACTAATCTGGCCACGAAACACAGATTATTAATATGAACAGATAGGCAAGAAGCCTTCGATAAAAGATCTGTGCAAGCTCTTATTGTATTCAGACAAGTTAAAAGCTGGCTTTTCTCTTTGACCTAAATGATGAGAATCTTAACTTTTATATGTATTCATTTGGGTAAACTTCTTTGAAATGAAGATGGTGGCAAAAGATTTCAATCCTTTATCTGAAAATCGTATGATGTCGCTATACGCAGCATTGTAGAATGATTTGAGTAACTGGTAGCCTGGGATTTCATTCTATAATTAATTTTGTACTTTTCCCCCCAGAAAAGCATTTCAAGTCTAATCTTGGGATCAAAAGAAGTCTTGAAGTCATGATTGCTTCACAGTTTCTCTCTGCTCTCACTTTCGGTAAGTCAAATGCCCGTAGTTAGACCAGGGTATCTTATCCTTGGCACTACTGACATTTTGGACCAGATAAGTCTTCCTTGTGGGGGCTGCCCTGTGCATTGTAGGTTGTTTAGTAGCATCTCTTGCCTCTCCTCACAATGTGTTGTGCCCTGGGCTAGGAGCAATTTACCTCATTGTGTCTCAGCTTCCTTACATATAAAGAGTTGATCATAAATAACCTATTTCCCAGAGGCATTTTGAGGATTCAGTATCGTGGTTCGTGTAAAGTGCCTCCGACAGTGCTTGGTGGTGCATATTTAGTGCCCAAAAAAGCTTAGTTATTCTGATTATTCTTCTACTACTAGGTAGGTATATTGGGTAGGTTATAGTGGGTGAAGCATCAAGTGGAAGGGCAACCACAAAAGAGATACACAGTGAATGGTAGTTTCTCCATTCGTACCCGTTCTTACTTTGGAAAAGGCGAAAAAAGGTTGAGTCAACCCAAAGGACACTAGATGCCAAAAAAAAGACAACAAAAGGTCCAGTTAACAGAGTCAAACCATAGCAGGACTAAACTTTCCCATTCCTTTCACATTTTCCCCCTTAGCGCTTCTCCTGTTTAAAGAAAGTGGAGCCTGGTCTTACAACGCCTCCACGGAAACCCTGACTTTTGATGAGGCCAGTGCTTATTGCCAGCAAAGGTACACACATCTGGTTGCAATTCAAAACCAGGAAGAGATTAAACACCTGAACTCCGCATTCAGCTATTCACCAAGTTACTACTGGATCGGAATCAGAAAGGTCAACGATACATGGACCTGGATAGGGACCCAGAAGCCTTTGACTGAAGAGGCCGCAAACTGGGCTCCAGGTGAACCAAACAATAAGCAAAACAAGGAGGACTGTATAGAGATCTACATCAAGAGAGAAACGGACTCGGGCAAGTGGAACGATGAGAGATGCAGCAAAAAGAAGCTCGCCTTGTGCTACACAGGTAGGGAGTTCATGGCAGCAGTGGGAGGGAGACTCAGTGTGTGAGCATCTTGACAGATTGTGGACTGTATGCAAAAACTGGTCTCTATTGTGGGAATTTTATGTTCTAAAAGATACGGTTTTAAAACATTCTGTTTGATGTTTTAAAACAGAATGTGTTTTTGCTTCTTTGTGTGAATGTAGACAAGAATGTATGTATTTATGTATACATATATGCATATATATAGGTCTATACTTATATACAGTGTGTGTACACACACATGATACATTTTTAGCTACTTGTTGTTTATGTGCCGTAAGGAAACTCTCTTTAGAGTTTGTGATAAAGGGAATTTTCTCTTTGGGGAGCCAGTTACAGCTATACCCCTGACATTAACATCAAGGTTTCAAAATGGTTGAGCTTAAAACTCAGCTTTGGCATTTCATCAAGCACTTCTATTAAAATCTCTGGCACTCTGTATCATTGGTGACATCCCCGTTACACACTGTTGACCCTGAATTCCTAAAGAAACTCATTTGAAGCACAATAACAATTGTCACCACGGACTGTCTTTTCCACAGCTGCCTGTACCCCAACATCCTGCAGCGGCCACGGTGACTGTACAGAGACCATCAACAGCTACACTTGTCAGTGCCACCCCGGCTTCAAGGGACTCAAGTGTGAGCAAGGTAAGGCTTGGTCTCACCTTTTCCTTCGCTAGAGATGGTAGGAGGATTTTGTGTCCCAGCTGGCTTCGCAGTCAGGTCTGCGTGCCTTCCCTTCCCTGGGGCATATGGTTTCAGAAGGTGGTTAAGAGCTGAGGCTATGAAGTCAGACCCTCCTGGCTTTGAATCCCAGATTCACCACTTGTTAATTCTGGCACCTTGACAACATAGTTAAACCCTTTGAGTCCCAGTTTTCTCATTGTAAAATGAGGACAATATAGTACCAACTTCATAGGCTTATGGTTTGGATGATGTGAACAAATGCAGACACAACATTTTCATAGTGCCTGCTATTCAATAAACAGTAGTTAGAGTTTCCAGGGTTCTTCCCACCTGATAAGGTGAGAGAGGAGCAGAATTGATTTGGTTTCCCTTTTCAGTTGTGACCTGTCAGGCACAGGAAGCCCCTGAGCACGGAAGCCTGGTTTGCAACCACCCTTTGGGGAGCTTCAGCTACAATTCTTCCTGCTCTGTCAGCTGTGGGGAGGGCTATCTCCCAAGCAGCACGGAGGTGACCCAGTGCACTTCCTCCGGAGAATGGAGTGTTCCTCTTCCAGCCTGCAATGGTAAGTCTCTTGGAGAAGGCACGGAAGATTCTCTAACTCGTCCCTCATCGCCTTACTTTTTATCCAATTTATACCATTTTCAGCACGTCAGGGAAAGTTCTTTTAAACTTGTCCTAATTAAACAAGTTCTAATTAAACTTGTTCTCTTGGCCAATATATATGGCCAATACGGTACCAGCTGGCTTTGAGAGAGGTTTTTATCCTATGTTTGACATAAGTGTTTCTGGGGCTCCGGTGATTTGTAAGAAAACACATAAAACAGTGGAACCATACTCTTAACATCTTAATGACTTTCCCCTTGCTCTGTTTAACTTCACCCATGCAACTGGACCAATTTAAGATCATGATAATCAAGCAGCCTCAGTATACCCTGTTCTCTCTGTCTTATCTTTCTAGGCCAAAGACAAAAAAATTCTTTCCTCCAGGTCATGCTGGGTTAAAATAAATGAATGTTCTGTGTACGTCGGGATTGTTCTTTTTTATCACTAGTCATAAATCCTGATCTAGAATCTGTTATTTTTCTCTGTTTTTGCCTTATGTAAAATAGAGACCTGATGAGAGAGATCTGATAAAATAGATCAGAAACCACTTAGCATAGTCAGAGTCAATCAGAGAAGATGAAAAGATCAAGAAAAAAGCATAAAAACTTTATTGGGTGTGCACATGTCCCCAAGGATGAACACAGGGCTTTGGGATCTACCCCTCTGATCTATCTTACTGTATTATAAATTCCAGTTCAATAAGAAGTGAGTATGTCACTCTTCTGTAAAATTCATGGTGTTCTTTCAAATCCCCAGTGGCTAAATGTGATGCTTTGACAAATCCTGTCAATGGAGTTGTGAAATGCTTCCAAAGCCACGGAAGCTTCCTGTGGAACACCACCTGTGAATTTGAGTGTCACGAAGGATATAAACTCACTGGACCCCAGCACCTGCAGTGTATCTCCTCCGGGATTTGGGACAACAAGAAACCAACATGTAAAGGTACAGTGGTTCTACATCAGGGTTTATTGTAAACGTTCTTTTTTCTCAACCTATACTCCAAATGGGTAAGCCAGACCTGCTAATGTAAACTGGGACATGTGTTACAGCTGTGACATGTGATGCCATCCGCCATCCTCAGAATGGCACTGTGAGCTGTAGCCACTCCCCTGCTGGAGAGTTCACCTATAAGTCATCCTGCCACTTCGCCTGTGTGGAAGGCTTCGTGTTGCAGGGGCCAGCCCAGGTTGAATGCACTACCCAGGGGCAATGGACACAGCAGGTCCCAGTTTGTGAAGGTAAGCCTGAGAGTCTCCTTTACACTCTCCCTTTCTCAAAGAGCAGCAGTCTTCAAATGTGAAGCACTGAAAATGAAACCTGATGCTTACTTTAACTACAGTAATCAGATCTGATGGGCAACATGCACCTTATGTTTTTGAGATGCATATAAAAGAACTGTCCAGGGAAAGGATTGTATGTAGTAAGAGTGGATGCTTTGCTGGTTTCTTAACTGTACTGGACTAATATAACTTTATAGACATTGGCATGGAGTAAGCAGAAATCTTAAGCTGAAGGGAAATCACATTAGAAAATTGACAAAGTAGGATTATGAGAACATGACTTGATTCCAAAATACTTGTCATACCTTTCTTCTGAAATTGCTCGTAACTAGCAGTGATGAAAATGTTTCAAGTGTGGTGTCAGATATAGAGACCCCCTTAATATATACATAAGCACTAAAATTTAGTTTCATTTAATTTTATAAAGCAAGAGCAAAGACATTGAAAGCAAGCAGTTTTCACTATCAGGTACTGGCATTTTTGTAGCCAAATACAGCACAGAATGATTTACAGTGGCAAAAAAACACAAGACAGAAACCAAACTGCAAAGCAGACAAATTTTATGTGGCTGCCTTCTTATCTTCCTTTCTTTTTGGCCTCATCTGTAAGCATCCAGGACCCATAAGTTGCTCCCTGACTACATAAAATCTTTCCCCTGACCCTGACTTCTTTCACATGTCAGAACAGAGCTCAGGAACCATTGGTCCTGTTAAAGGCTGTCCTTTAATTAGTACCCCTGTCAATGAAGGGACCAGAATTCAAAGAAAACACAGCCATCTCCCACTTGTCCAGGGACTAACGAAGAGTCTTGAATTCTCTGAGTGTTCCTTTGTCCAAAGCGATCTGGGTTCAGTCGTCAAATGCCAAGTACTATCCAGTTCCACTACATTATTTTCTGACCATAATTTTGGTAGCTCAGCTTTCCCGTGAAAGCTTTGTCCAACCCAGAGAGAGGCTACATGAGTTGTCCTCTGAAAGACAACTAGTCTAGCGCTTCTAGTACTTCTGAAAGTTTCCAAAGTGGGTCCATGGGTGAGTTTTCCTGTGAGCACTGTTGAAGAGCTATAGGGACTTGGTTACCTCGGGAAACCTGTTGCTGCCCGATAAAAACAAGCTTCTAATGTACTCACTCATGTCTTCCAGCTGTGAAATGTGATGCTGTCTCTCAGCCCAGAAGTGGTTCAGTGAACTGTACCCATTCCCCCACCGGAGAGTTTACCTACAAGTCCTCCTGTGCCATCAGCTGTGAGGAAGGCTTTGAATTACATGGATCAGCTCAACTTGAGTGCACATCTCAGGGACAGTGGACACACGAGGTCCCCTCCTGCCAAGGTAGGACTGAATTCAATCTTTAAAGGAGTATAGGTCAAGGACCTTAAAACGTGTCTGAACCTAGATTGCCCCAAGGGACTTGATCCTAATTTCCTACATGCTGAAAACTAAGTAGTGCTCATAAGTTACACTTATTGGTGACTTTTCTGCCAGTTTTAAAAGCTTTCCAGTAGATTTTTCTTAACCTCTACCCATGTCCTATCATTCGCAGTGGTACAATGTTCAAGTTTGGAGGTTCCCGGAAAGATCGACATAAACTGCAGTGGGGAGCCTGTGTTTGGCAGCAGGTGTACATTTGCATGTCCTGAAGGATGGACGCTCAAAGGCTCTGCGGCTCTGACATGTGGTGCTACAGGACACTGGTCTGGGATGATGCCTACCTGTGAAGGTGAAGCATTGATTGATGGTGGTTGTCTGGGGGACCAGAGAGAAGAAAGGGAGCTAAGAAAGGAAGCTATCTGGCTGCAGTAATGAACTACCCAGTATATCCAAACCAGAAAGGTCAGAAAGGTTACCCAGGTTAACATTAATGGATGGACCTTTCATTTTATGGGGATAAAGAGAAAACAGAAGAAGTGACATGTCAATGGAATTTTGATAATTGGAAAAAGGAGAGCTAGTGGGAAAAGTTGCGGGGGCGGTGGGGGGGGGGAAGGGAAATGAGACAGAGAGTGAGAAAAAGAGAGAGAGAGAGAGAGGTTAACCAAGGTGTGCTGTGAAAGCTTGGTAAGTTAGAGCTCTGCCTAGCCAGGCTGGGAGATAAGCTCGCAAAAGGTGGTTTGGGGCTGATCTCTAAGGCCTTTAGTACCATGTCTCTGCCTCATGTATTGAACTAGATGACTCTTCTGCTTTGTACACTGTAATCAGTGCACAAAGAAAAGGGCAAATGGACAGAACGGAAAGACTTTGAATTTAATTCCTTCTCATGACAGTTTACCCCCCTCTGTTTCCTTAGCTCCTCCTGAGTCCCAAACTCCCTTGGCAGTTGGACTTTCTGCTGCTGGGATCTCCCTCATGACATTAGCATCATTTCTCTTCTGGCTTCTGAAACGCCTTCAGAAGAAAGGTAAGGGCATTTATGAATGTACTCCAAAAAGGTTTCTGAAAAAAATTATTTTCTCATTGATGAGTCATGTTATCTCTCACAGATTTAAAAAGTAATTAGACTCTAGTCACTAGTCATTAGACACTAATAAACTGCAGGGTAATGAAGCAGAAGTCTTAGGGAAAGGGTTTCAGGAAATACAAATGTTAGTGTGCTCACATTGTACAACTCCAGGGGATGCTATTCACATTGAATGCTGTGGTCCCCCTGGGAGTTGTTGCAATGAGGCTGCCATAATTAGCGGTCCTGGGAAAATCAATAAAATGTTTCCAAACATTTTATTTGGAATACAGGCTTAAATACGGGAGTATCTCAGGGGATATGCAAACACATCTAGCCACACTCCTGGTTTGTTTGACCTACAGAGTCTTTAACATTTTTTGAATTAAGTTCTGACATTTACAGAATAGGAGATTTCACATCTAATCCAGATCTGAGATTTCTCATGGCAAATTGGAAGACAGCTGAACCTGGCAAGCAGAGCATGTTGCTATCCGCTTGCATTAGGAAGCTGCTGTGTCCTTTGCATGAGCATGCACTTTCCATCCCCTGCCCTGCCCGCTTGTTGCCACCAAGCCGTGTCTGGGCTCTGATAATTACAGGGGCCGGGAAGGTACTGAGTTTGCAACCCCTGATGAAAAGAGTCATATTGTTTCAGGATTTAATGTATCCTTAAAAGTCATTTAGTCTAAATGAATGGTTTTCTTTCTCTTGCAGCAAAAAAATTTGTTCCTGCCAGGTAAGCTGCACTCTTGTATAAAGCATGCCATTGAATATTTTACACATTTTTCTCTCTTCATGCTGGAAACCAGTGCTTTACTTAGTGTTCTCATGTATTCCACAGCAGCTGCCAAAGCCTTCAATCAGATGGATCCTACCAAACGCTTTCCGAGTTAATTTAAGTCCAAAGGAATCAGGTAAGACTTGAAAATCACATATGGTTTTGAAAGAAGATATCTTCTCTACATGTTCTGTTGCTCCTGGAACCTTCTGAACCTGCAGTGTCTAGGGAGGAAATCACCACCTTCATGTTATTTTAGGGAAAGTTGTTTCATTTTTTTGGAGGAGGAGAGGAAAGGAACAAGGATCTGGCCTTTATGGATTCGTTTCATTTATGAACATGAATAATAATCATAGTTAACCCTTATATGGCACTTACTATGTTCTAGGAACTGTTCTAAGCTAGGAATTATATGAGATAAGGGCTATTGTATTTATTATTATATAGATGAAGAAAATGAGGCACAGAGAACTTAATGCCTAAAATCTCAAAACTAGTTAAGTGGTATAGCCAGGATTCACACCAGGCAGTCTGGCTCTAAAATCTGTGTTCTTAACCACTCTGCTCTGCTTTGTGAGAATTTGGAAGGCTCAAGTCCCCTCTGAATAGATTTTTTTTTAATTAATAGACATTTTTGTGTGTGTAGTTTCAGGTTTACAGAAAATTCAGTAGAAAGTACAGAGTTCCAGCATATCCCCTCATGCCCTCCAATTTCCTCTATTATTTTTTAAAAATTTATTTATTTATTTTATTTTTGGCTGTGTCGGGTCTTCATTGCTGCCGCGGGCTTTCTCTAGTTGCGGCGAGTGGGGGACTCCCCTTGTTGCGGTGCGCGGGCTCCTCATCGCGGTGGCTTCTCTTGCTGCGGAGCACGGGCTCTAGGCACAGGGGCTTCAGTAGTTGTGGCTCGCGGGCTCTAGAGCGCAGGCTCAGTAGTTGTGGTGCACGGGCTTAGTTGTTCCACGGCATGTGGGATCTTCCCGGACCAGGGCTCGAACCCGTGTCCCCTGCATTGGCAGGTGGATTCTCAACCACTGTGCCCCCAGGGAAGCCCTCCTCTATTATTAACATCTTACAGTTGTATGGTATTTTGTTACAACTGATGGGCCAGTATTGCTACATTATTATTAACTATATCCCACAGTTTACAGTAGGGTTTTGTATATTCCATGGGTTTTGACAAATGTATAATGACATGTATCCGCCATTACAGTATCATGCAGAATGGTTTCACTATCCCAGCTATATAGGATTTTGCTGTTTGTATTTGGACTAGCCTTGTGAGAGTGCACGCAGTTGTCTGTGCTAGAAGGGGAATTCTGTCGCTGCTGTCAGTATGCAAAATATTAAATGTCCTGACCGCATGCACTCTTATCATTGCAGGAGCACAGGTACATTAGGAAACTAGAACGATACCCTGAAGACGGCAGAGACAGAGAGGGCTGCTTGGGTCTCTGGCCCTTCTCACCTACTACACCCGCTGGCTGCCTTTATAGCTGGGATTATGGTACCTACAAGGACTTCAACGGACTAAAATCCAGTGGGCAAGTCCAGCCTGCCACCAAAAAGACTCAGTTTTCTCCTTTCTGGTGCTGGCTGCTGGAAGGAAAGAATATTCGCTTCCGTGCCAGAGTGAAGAGACTAAGGCTCTGGAATCTCAGAATTCCTTTTCTAACTCACCCTTCGCTCACTGTAAAATCTTGTGGTGCAACACACTATTTTGAGGTGCTGTTTCTTTCTCTTGTCCCTCACAGTGTTTGAACTGCTGCTTATGCAGTCGCTGTCATTGGGATGAATAATACTTGTCAAGAGTTTAGAGGAAACTAATTGGTCAAAGATATTCTATTAACAGACCTGGAAAAAAAAATGACAAATTTTTAATGCCGTGGGGTGACGACATTGGAAAGGTTGTTAATGGTGGAAATTCTGTTTAGCACTCTGTGGGAGTGCAAACACAGTCTTAATCACTTTGATCCCTGTGGGATTCAGTGCTTTTTAAAGTACTTTTAGAGGCTGTGTGTTCTTTTTACTTGCATTGACTATAGTATAAAGTCCATAAGTCTTAATTCAGTACAAGTGTGGTAGGGACTTTAAAATATGTAAATATTAGGACTGTAATAGGGTAAAAGTTGCTCATTCCAGATCTTTATTAACAAATTCTAAAGTTTCCTCTGTAGTAAATGTATTTCAAAAAGGGCAAATGCTGTGCCCTAGCGATGCATAAACCAGTATAAAGTTCTGAATGTTTGACTACAGTTTCTTTAAAAAACGTGAGTAGTCTCAGGAGAGCCAAATCCGCATGGAACACACTCGTACACTGTCAGGTATTTTTTCATAGCTATATGGTTTCTATGATGAAAAACTTCCATGAGGTTAAATGTTCTGATTTGATAAAAGCATAAATGCAGACAAACGAAGGTACAGTTTTATGAATGCCTTTCTTGGTAAAAAGCATATGGATATATAAATGTGTTTTGCATTCCAACAAAGATGTTGGTCAGATGTGCTGTGTCAGCATACAATTCTTGTATATTACCTAAGCTTTTAAATCCATGCTAGAAACATACCATGTAATGGATCTGTCCAGTGGATTTTTTAAAAGTAAAGATGTCTAATAAGTATTCGCTAATTGTCTTATTCTGTCTGTTCGGGTGTTCTTTTTTTTTTTTTTTTTAAATTTTTTTTTTAAGATTTCTTTATTGATTGATTGATTGATTGATTGCTATGTCGGGTCTTCGTTTCTGTGCGAGGGCTTTCTCCAGTTGTGGCAAGCGGGGGCCACTCTTCATCGCGGTGCGCGGGCCTCTCACCATTGCGGCCTCTCCCGTTGCGGAGCACAGGCTCCAGACGCGCAGGCTCAGTAATTGTGGCTCACGGGCCCAGCCGCTCCGCGGCATGTGGGATCTTCCCAGACCAGGGCTCGAACCCGCGTCTCCTGCATCGGCAGGCAGACTCTCAACCACTGCGCCACCAGGGAAGCCCTGTTCGGGTGTTCTTAAAGAGAGGAAAGCCTGAATGAGCAAGTATTTGTATTTATTGATAAGAGAGTTCAAAATTCCTAAGGAATCCCTAGTTGTTGGTTGATCACTGGCCATAAGAGATACTGGGCCAGTAATTGCCAAAGCTGCTCCAACCTTGTAGGATAGTATAAGAATCAAAACTCTCCCACCCTTTCATTAACTTAGGATGTGTTGAGAAAACAAAATTTCAGAGAACTGCTGGCTGCACACTGGCAAAGACAAAACCAAAAGGAAACAGAGAGATATGATAAGGATCAGAACAGCAGAGGTTTTTTAAGGGGCAAAAGAACTCTGGGAAATAAAGGAGAGAGAGAGAAAAAAAAAACAAGTATTATGAACAGGCTACATATGGAATGAATTATTGTTTTCTTTGAAATTGTTCAAATGTTGTAAATATTTGTATATACTGCATTGGAAATAGCTGTGTGAAATATAAATGTGGTCTGTGTTTGGGTCTTATAAAATATTTAAAATTACGATTGAAAATGTTTTAAGTATGTATTTATTTAAGCTTATGTCATACCTATTGTATTTGACATGGCATTATGAAGTTTTATAATAAACATGTTTATATTTAGCCCTGTGTACAGGCTCTTTCTTTTTTTTTTTTTTTTTGGTCAGGCTCTTTCTTAAAAATTCTGTTTTACTTAGATAAAAGATACCATAAAAGTCACCCTTTTTAAGTGTACAATCCAACAGCTTTTGGTATATTTACGAGATCCTGTGATCATCACTGCTATCTAACTCTGGAACACTTCTATCTCCCCAAAAAGAGACCCAGGATCCATTAGAAGTCACTCTCCATCTTCCCCAGCCACTGGTAACTACTAATCTACTTTTTGCCTCTATAAATTTACTTATTGTGGACATTTCATACAAATAGAATCATACAGTACGTGGCCTGTTGTGTCTAGCTTCTTTCATTTAACACAACGTTTTCAAGGTTCAGCCATTTTGTACCATGTATCAGTACTCCATTCCTTTTTATAAACTGAATAATACTCTATTGTATGAATATGCCACATTTTCTTTTTCCATTCATCAACTGATGGACATTTGGATTGTTTCTGCTTTTTGGCTATTGTGAATAATGCTGCTATGAACATTCATGCACAAGTTTTTGAGTAGACTTATGTTTTCAGTTCTCTTGGACATATACCCAGAAATGGAATTGTTGGGTCATATGGTAACTTCACGTTTTACTTTTTGAGGGACTGCCAAATTGTTTCCCAAAAGGGTAGCACCATTTCACAAGCCCACCAGCAATGTATGAAAGTTCCTATTTCTCCACATTCTGTTCAATACTTGTTATTGTCTGTCATTTTGATTATCACCACCCTAATGGGTATGAAGTAGTATACATATGGGCTTTTGCATCAATACTCTACAGTTGTCTGAAAAAGTTTTAATAATCTGAAAACAGTCATTAAGCTCAATGAAACAAAGACTCCTAGAGTCTTTGCATCATGTCAGTCTCAATTCTAGGCTGCTCAAGTCAACCAATTCATCTTGATTTATTCTGCAGACACTAGACACTAGAATAGTGTCAAGGCACAAAGCCTGGTGTGTACCAAGCTAAAAACCACCTTGAGAATCTCACCGCTATCAAAGAATCCGAATACCTGAATTTCCTAAGAAAACATGGTTTAACTTTTGGCTTGGTTATCCAGACTAAAAAAAAAAGAAATGTGGCTATAACACTGTTACAGACTACAGTTGTTTTCACTTTGATTTTATACTTCTTCTTAGCTCAAAGTATTACTTAAGAGAAAATTAAAGAAAAAAATGAAAAACAAGGATAGATTCTGCTAACTAGGGCTGTTTTCATGTAGGACTGAAATGGGTACACACTTGAGACATCAGCTTGAAGTGCAGAGAAAGCAGGAATGTTAGCTTTTCTAGGTCTAAAAAAAAAAGAGAGTAAATTGAACAAATTAAATGTATTCAGAAGGAAAACAGGTGCCCAAGTCAAATGGACATAGGCAAGTAGAAAGCACAGAAGTGCAAAGTAGAACAATTCTTGGCATCAGCAGATTAAAAGATTAGAAAAGAACTTTTTAATGAAAGAAAACAAACATCTACCTAAACAGAAAGCTTTTGTTCTTCTTTCAATTCGAAATAATAAATATAGTTTCTACCTCAAAATTTTAGGATCTCTCTCCCAAAAGATTCTAAGCCAAGAGAAATTAAAATATTTCTCTCTTCATTTATGCATATATATAGTCATGTTGCTGGTTTATAAAATCATTTTACTGCAAAGAGGCATGTAGCAATAAGACGAGCCTCCTGTCTTGCCAATCAATCAATCAATCAATTAATAAAACCACAACAGACTTTTGGTCAAAATCAAGGAGATTTTTTTTCCCTCTCCTTGATCTCCCAATGGTGTCAAATCCTATCAATAGTCCCTTTAGTAACTTTCATCAACTGATTCCCACTGATAGCTCTCAGAACGGTTCCTTATCACCACCCCTGGACTAAATGATAAAATCTCCACAAACTCATTAGTCTTCAGGTTCTTATTTGGTTCTTGGGATGTACTCTGGTTCCAATATTTAGATATGTCATATAAATGGAATCACACAATATCTGTTCTTTTGTGACTGGCTTCTTTCACTTAGCATAATGTTTTCAAGATTCGTCTGTGTTAGAAGCATGTATCAGGACTTCATTCCTTTTTATGGCTGAGTCATATTCCATAGCACAGGTAAACGTGTATTAAATTTAAAGCAAATTTCTCACTGTATTCCCCCCAAAAATGTTTTCAACAAACGTAAGATCCATCCATATGATTCAAAGGCATCCATATGAAAAAAAGCTTTGACAAAAGCCAAAAAAACAGCATTGGTGAACTCAGTGAGAGGAATTTAGTGAGAGGCTAAGCTGATGTGGTCCAAGTCTTCTAGAAATCTACCTTGATATAAGGGCAGAATTTAAAATGTATGAAAAAGTGAATGGATTGCATGTATATTTGACAATGGTCACTACATAGCTCCCACACACACCATAAATAAATAAGGAAAGAAAGCAAGAAAGCAAACTTTGGATGGGACCTAAGGTTGCTCCTTCTCTCTGACAAGGGCCTCAAGTGTTGGGATACCATGTAGACATCATGCAACCCTGGGACATGATATAGTTTTGGCTGGGTGCCAGAAGACCAAAACTAGCTTTCTGAAGAAAGCCCTGGCTATTTCTACAATTTTTAAAGAAGAACAGAAATGTCCAGAAAACTAATAGAATAACAAAGATATCCAGAAAAATGATGACTAAGAAGAAAAGGTAAAGTCTTCCCTTTAAAAAAATGTCATTTATAGTTTATGACCACGAAGAGGTTTGTTTATCCATGTATCCATCCTTTCGTTTAACTGATATTTACTGAATGCTGGATTTTCTCCTTCTGGTAATATGGAGGATTAATATTCTGAAAACCCCTACCAGTATAATATTAACAATTGCTAGGTGGATTACAACAGCTTGCTTTAAATAAATAGCTGAGCTTACAAAAAACAATGGAAATCTCAGAGGACAAAAATGACTAGGGAGCAGGGACCTGACCATCCAAGACTTTGTAAGCCAACGTAAGGACTTTAGATTTTACTCTGAGTGGGTTGAGAAGCCGTTGGAGGGTTTTGAACAGGGGAGTGAAGTGGTCTGACTTGTGTTCTTTTGTGCTTGTTATATTCTCCCCCTGTCCAACTGTCATCTAGCATCCATTCCCACCATTCCTTGCTCAATGTCCCGGGGGGGGGGGGCTGACCTCTGCAGATTGCATCACCAAGTCACTGGTGGGCTGGTTTCCAATTGGTTTAACTAATAAGGGGCTCCTAAAGGAGACCAGAGAATGAGAAGAGACAGTGGTCAGGGTGTTTCTGACCCACTCCTTTCCCTCTTTGGTGCTCTTTCTGGAAGCAGCTGCATCCTTCCTCCACTACGACTTCTCCTCTAGGGTCCCAGTCCTCAGTGGGTCATGATACACTATCTCCTCCCCTTGAATATTTAGTCTCAGAGATGCAACAGCTTCCTATATTGCCAGTCCCTGGATAGCTCATTTTCTTTTGTTTGTTCTCTTAACCTTGTTGTTAATCTGTTGTAAGTGGCCCCTCCATTAAAGGCTCTTCAGTGGGTGAAGAATTCACCCATCTGGGGTCAATTTTGTTTCTGGCCGGGCCCCTGAATGATACACATTTTAGCTGAATCACTTAAGTTATTTTGTTGAAAACAGGCTATAAGAGGAAAAGAGTAGAAACATGGAGTCCAGGTGGGAGGCTTTTGTAGCAATAACATAGGTGAGAGATGATGGTGGTTTGGATGTGTAATAAAATAGAAGTGAGTGAATGCTGAAAATATTTTGATGATAAAGCCAAAAAGTTGCTGACATATTGGATATGAGTTGTGAGAAGAAGAGAGGAGTCCCAGTTAACTCCAAATCTTTGGCTTAAGTAACCGGAAGGATGGGGTTATAATTTACTGAGATGGGAAAGGCTGTGGGAAGAGCCCACCAGGTTTGGAGGAAATTCAGAAGTTCAGTTCGATACATGTACAATTTGAGAGGCTTATAAAGGAACTAAATGGAGATATGAGGTAGGCATTTGGCTGGGAATGGGGAACATTCCCAGGGCAGGGGGATGGGCTGGATGGAAACATAAATTTGAAAGTCGTCAGCATTTAGCTGGTAATCAAAGTGAAGAGACTGGATTGGATCATCAAGTTTGTGAAGGTAAATAAGAAGAGAAAAGCAGTGAGCACTGGAGCACTCCAAAGATTTTGTGGTTGGACAGATGAGGGAGAATCAACAAATGAAACAGAGAAGGACTAGTCAGGGAAGTAGGAGGAAATCTAGGAGCTGATTGGTCAAATAAGATGAGGACAGATAACTGGCTTTCGGCTTCAGTGAAGTGGAAGACCTTGGCAAGAGCAATCTCAGGTGTGGTTGGAAGCCTGACTGGACAAGGGTTGAGAGAATTGAAGGAAAGGACTGAGAAACACGGGTCTAGCCATATCTTTGGGGTGTAGCAGGAGCACTGGCACCTCCGGGTCTTCTTGACTCCAGGTTGGTACCCACTTCAACATGTCTTCCAAGCTCCTTCCAGCAGTGCAGCTTAATCATCAAGAGCATAGTTTCCAGAACCGACTGGCCCTGGTTCAAAACCCCAGCCGTGTCTCTTACTAGCTCTGTGACTAAGGCAACTTTCTTAACCTCTCTGAGACTTTTAAAAATGGGGATAATCATGGTATCCACTGGGGAGCAGTGATATCTAAGCTTTATAAAGGTTAAATAAGGTAATAAGTATGGAGTGTTGAGCTCTACAGCTATTGTTATTGCCTTTTTAAAAATGCTAATCTGATTATGTCAGTGACTCTTCCTTTCTATTACCCTCCATCATACGGGTCCTAATTTTATATGCAGACTATCTCCTTTACATCTTAGCCTCCAGAAATGTAAATGTACCTGTAGGCTCTGAAACCTGCTAGGGCAAAAAGCTGGAGCTGCTTTGCTCTCTTCAGGACTTACCTTTAGGAGGTGTCATTAACAAGAATGTCCACTAGAGGGTGAGCAAGGAAAGAGGGAGGAGAAAGCTGAAATTAATCCAGTCTTTTGGGTTAGCTCTACTGAAGTTGAACACACTATAAATTTGCCTGAAATAATGTTTTTTCTTTCCATTCTTTCTTTTTTTAAAATTTAATTTGTTTTGTATACAGCAGGTTCTTATTAGTTATCTATTTTATACATATTACTGTATACATGTCAATCCCAATCTCCCAATTCATCACACCACCACCACCCCCTCCCCACTCTCCCCCCTTGGTGTCCATACATTTGTTCTCTACATCTGTGTCTCTCAAAATAATGTTTTGATTGTGTGGTGCTTGCAATTATCAGGGGCCCTCTACCATGGATAACCAGGAGTTAGTCCAATGTTCATAAAAAGAAAGGAGAGAGACAGAGACAGAGACAGACAGAGACAGAGAGGAGGAGAAGAAGAAGAAGAAGGAGAAGGAGAAGAAGAAAGAAGAAGAAGAAGAAGAAGAAGGAGAGGGAGAAGAGGAAGAAGAAGGGGAGGAGGAGAAGGAGGGGGAGGAAGAGGAGGGGGGAGGAGGAGGAGGATATTGGAAGGATGGAAGGAATGAAGGGAGGAAGGAAATAGGGAAGGAAGAAGGGAGAATCTAGCAATAATGTCCTTGGTCAATAGCTCTTTTTTTCTCAGGGTAGGTGTTAGAGGCCAGACTAGGAAAGGGGTGGGGAAAGAGGAACAGAAGAGGTGGGGGAAGAGGAGGGATCAGGGGAGGGGGAGGATGTGAACCTTGGTTAGAGAAATAAAAGAAAGTAAGCCTTTCTGGGGACAGTGAGTGCAATCTCCCTGTACACCCATCCCTGGGCAAGGACCCAGAGACCTCTGGTGCTGAGCCCAGAGGCTGAAGTGCTACAGAAGAACTAGAGAAGGACGGAGCAAAGCCATGGTAAGCTTTTCACCCTAAAAGATTTCCAGATGCTCAGATAGAACCTCTTCTTGGGATGCAGAGGCAGGTGGCAAAGGAAAAGAAGCAACTCATTTCCTTTTTGGCTTTAAAAAAGCCAAAACTAAAAATGCTGAATCTAATTTAAAAAGTGCTCCTAGAATCTCTCTTCTCAGATGTGCTGATTTCTTCTCCTTGACTTGTCTCTGGTGAGGTTCTCGAAGAAGTACTACTATCTAGTTGAAATTAGCACTCTTGTGACTAAACATTGGCGCTACCTGAGAATTGATACACTTCAGAAAAGATGGTGTTAAGGTGTGAAGAAAATTTGTGGTCTTGTCATTTGAGTTGCTCAAAATGTGTTTCTTTCTAGTTCAAAAAAAAAATGAACTCCTTTTTTTTAGTAGTGTCTGTTTGGTTACCTAATTCTTTTAGGTATTTGAAGCATTGACCCATCATAGTCAAGTGTGAGATTTTAACATTAAATCTAGGCATCAATAGTTCATTAAAGACCAAAGGACACTTTAAAAATATACATACTAAATATCAAATAGTTTCATCTGACAGCTCAGCAGATAAGTAGACACAAAAAAATTACTAAAATGTAGAAAAAATCAGAACAGTAACAATCAGCAACTTGAGGCTAAAATATGAAAAAACAATAACATCAACTATGCATCAGTTTTGAGGCAAATTTAATTCTACCTTTTCACCCATGTCTGAGAAATCTCTTGCCTCAGACAGGTTTAGTAGGCATAAGTGTTATAGTTTGAACTTTGAGAAAGTTGAAGGCACCTCCTCAAGTTGCTATAAAATTGTGATTTAGAGCATAAGTCTGAGTATAATTTTGTATTTTATTTGCAGATATTTCCATGGAAATGTCAGAGTGCTCAGAGGGGCTTATGGAATGTTTTTGAGCTGTGGGCCTGCACTGTGCTCTGTTGTGGTATGTTATGATATTTATATATTACTAAGCTTTTTAAAAAATTTATGTTCATTTTTTGGTAAATATCCACTGGGTGTACATATTCACAGGTAAAATTATTAGGTAGATAGCTACCCTTTCTACAGACATCCCTTTTCTTCCTCTCACTTCCCCAGAAAACTCCTAACCTTGCCCCACCCTTTGCTGCAGGGTTTATTTTATGACATTCTTTACTCATTAATCATAACTGTCTCCCAGTTCTCTGTACATTTTTGATATGTTTAAGTTGATCAAGATTAATTATGTTTTCTTTGCATCTGTTATTCCTTGCTCAGAATCCTTAGGAAAGTATAAAAATTGGATCTGTGTTTTCTTTGGTATTTCTCCATAGTATTTGCCCTACACAGTGAAAACTCAGCAAATGGTGATGGCTGTGAAAACCTTTACCTTATGGTATAATAGTGTTTCACATAGATCATACCATGCTTAGAATGGCATATATTATTATGGTATCATTGTGTAATTATGTGTTTGTTTTGGTTTCTTCAAAGCCTTCATATTTGAAGCACCCATATGATTATTATACACCATCAGTTGAGTATTTTTGTGTGCATAACATAATCTAAATCAATTTCATAATCCTACATCATTTGGTTTTGTCAATTGTTCTTTTTTTTATTATGTAGTTAGATATATAAGGCTTGGGCTGTGTGCTTTCCCCAGAAGAAGCTCTTCCTATGGTAAAACATTATCTTTTTGATATAAAAGAGATTACTTAAAAGTATGCCATTATTCCTGTTCTTATTTTACTTCTCCCTTAGAAACACAAATATTGGCCTTTAGGAAATTATCCCAAAATAAAAGAGTGGACAGTAAATTTCAGGGCTATATGATATCACACTTAAATTAATTTTAAATGATTGACAGCTGCTAAGAAAAAGAAATATGAATTTCTAAAAAACGTTGGCTCAATTTTACTTGAAAGAATTTTGAGAAAAAACTGTTTTATGAAAATAAATCTAAAAAGCCACCAAATTCATCTAAAATAGAGCTATGAGCAAAAGTATTCTATATCATGGTGAAAAGTGATTAGGACTAGAAGTTCTAGGTTCTACTTCAAATCTGCAAATGACTAATTCCATCACCTCAAGTGGGTAACTTACCCTCTTGAGGTGTCAGCTTCCTTGTCTCTGGCAGGCTCAGCCTGGATTAGTTCTGGGCTCTTTTCAGCTATAACCACGAGGCTACATAGTTCACACTGATGTCTTTCAGATTTCTTCGCACATCATGGAACCGATTGCTGGACTTACCATTATTCTAAGAGACCCATGACCTGGGAGAAGGCTAGAATGTTCTGCAGAAAAAATTACACGGATTTAGTTGCCATACAAAACAAGGGGGAGATTGAGTACCTGAACAAGACGCTTCCCTTCAGTCCTAAATACTACTGGATAGGAATCCGGAAGGTAGGAGGGGCATGGACTTGGGTAGGGACCAACAAATCTCTCACCGAAGAAGCGGAGAACTGGGGCGACGGGGAGCCCAATAACAAGAAGAGTAAAGAAGACTGTGTGGAGATCTACATCAAGAGGGAAAAAGACGCAGGGAAATGGAATGACGACGCCTGCCACAAAGCAAAGACAGCCCTCTGCTACACAGGTAGGAGTGAGCAGACTGCTTCTCTGGGAATGACGGCACTAACCCCACGGAAACCTGGGGGAGCAGAGCAGTCGCCAGGGCATCCTGAAATAAGTCCAGTCCTCTAAATAAGCTTGAGTCAGGTCACTTCTGAGCATTTTTGGTGTGGGAGGCTCGTCCCTATACCCAAAATCTATACCCTTGAATCACTTTTACATCAAGATGATAAATATATGTGGAAAGTAAGGAGGAAGAGCTAGACAATCGGTGTCGCTGATAATAAGGCAAGGAAGTGGAAGCAGAGAGATGGAACCAGCCAAGAGCTGAGGCTCACGTCACCTATTTCCTCCTCGTAAAGTAGGCGGCTTGGTGCTACGTTTCCTTCTTGGCCTAATCTTATATAATTCTATATAATGAAACTTTGCAGTGTTTCATTATCTGTGGTGTATGAAAACTTCTGTAGAGACCACGATGACAGTTCCAAAGCAATCAGCATTTTTTCCAAGTCATTTTTAACAGTGAAACATAGTTCATTTGGTCTCTTGTAAATTGGACTCTCTAGTAATGTAGCAAGTTCAGATTTTCTAATCTCTATTCAGTACTTTCTATAAAGAAAGGGATTGCCAAACATACTGCGGAAACGATTGGGGTCAGGTCATAGTTTAATCCACTTAACTACATTAAAAACAAAGAAATTTCAAGAGTTTCAATGTATGTCAGTAAGTTCCCTCAAATGTTATAGAGTATTAGCATTAGTAAATTCATTCTTAAAAAAATGTCTATGGCTGTATGACAAGTATATTACATAAATAAAAATTTTAGCATATGATTTTTATGCAAAAAATGCTATTAATGTACAAATAAAGTTTTCCTGTTTATTAAAGTAGTCACAGCCCCAAAGTTATCTATGTCTAAAGAAATGACTAGGAGTACTAAAAAAGTATTCATCTTAATATAATTTCTCACCCCCTTAAAGCTTCTTGTCAACCCTGGTCATGCAGTGGCCATGGACAATGTATGGAAATCATCAATAATTACACCTGCAACTGTGATTTGGGGTACTACGGGCCCCAGTGTCAGTTCGGTAAGCCACTTTTGTTCCCTTGTTTCTTCCTATGTAAAGTATTGTAGTTTATGAAAGTTGGTTGAAGGAAAATGATACTAGCCATTCTGAGAAATGAGAAGTTTTGATCAGTAGGCTATGCTTGCACAATATTGTTACCTTTCCGTAAAGATTTCATAAGTCAGCATGAAGTTTCAATTCACTTCTCAGAAAGTCTTTTTGAGTGCTACAAAGAATATTGCTTTGGGATAAAAGCTGTAAGGATTACAATAATGAATCAGGCTTGGTAGGAATTCATAATCAAGTAAGCTTGCTGGATTCGTTAGAACTCTGAAACTGAAAGAAACAATAGCACTTATCATTAGGAGGGTGAGTTACCCAGAAGGTAATCTTGCTTTTTCACGTCATCCTCAAGATCATGACAGGGCAAGGCCAACAAGAAAAGTTCACATCATGATATACAGTATCTGTTGGAAAATATGATAATAAATCCAACGCATTTACTTGGGCTGGCATTTCAGGGGGTACAAGGACAAAGTTATTACAGATCCTGACCTTAAAGGATTTACAGTTAACTAGTGGAAATAATACATGCTTATAATTTAATGTGATGGAAAGCCAGATATGCTGGAGTAAGCCTGTGGAGACTGAAAGCTGCCTAATGAAGGAATCTGCCCTTTATTTGACAGTGAGAGGCCACTTAGTATCTGAACACCTTCATTTAGGGCCATTACTCTAGAAGCGGTACATAAGCTGGATTGAACAAAAAGAGAGAAGCTGGGGAGTATCATCAGGGGTCTATTGAAATCATTCAGAGTCACGGTGGTAGAAACAGAAAGGCAAGAATACGTAGATTCAAAGACATGGAGTCTTTGACTTAGTCAACTCATTACTGAAAGAAACTTCACGCCCTTTGATATTGGTTGAGTTTCAAAACTATGTTTGAAGTATCTGGTGCATAAAATAGAAAATCATAATAAGAAAAAAAAGCAGTGTTTGCAATGAATAGATAAAGAATTAAAGCCAAAATAAATGTAAATGATCAACCAACTGGAACAGATCTGACTCATTTCAGTCAATCCTTGAGCCATGACTTCTACCAATACTTTACTTTCACTCGATTTCTAAATTTTTAAAAATTCTTATGTCATTGGCATGCCCATTTCACTCCTTTTTGAACATTTTACTCTGTTTTTGTCTTGGTTTCCATCATATCAGTCTTTCCTGGTTTTCTTTCTACCTATGATCATTTCTCCTTGGGTTTCTTCATGGGCACTTATCCAAGCCCATACACTAATTGTTATGTCTCATCTTCCATCTTTTGTCTATTGCTCTTCTGACTTTATGTGCCCCCTTTGGTCAAACCTAGCAACTTATGTGGACTCACAAATCTATGTGAACTTTGGACTGACAAACATGTATCCAGCCCTGAACTCCAAATATGCTAAGCATAACCTTTGGGATGCCCAAAAGACTGAAAAATCAATTGTCCCCAGCCAGCTTTCCTTTTTGTATTCCTTATCTCAGTGTGTGGTTCCACGATTTATATGGGTACTCTGGTATAAAACTCTCTCACCTCCCCCTACATTTATGCAAAGTAACACACTACTCTTTTTTTTTTTAAACACCTTTATTGGAGTATAATCTTAACAATGGTGTGTTAGTTTCTGCTTTATAACAAAGTGAATCAGTTATACATACACATATATCCCCATATCACCTCCCTCTTGAGTCTCCCTCCCACCCTCCCTATCCCACCCCTCTAGGTGGTCACAAAGCCCCGAGCTGATCTCCCTGTGCTATGCGGCTGCTTCCCACTAGCTATCGGTTTTACATTTGGTAGTGTATATATGTCCATGCTACTCTCTCACTTTGTCCCAGCTTACCCTTCCCCCTCCCTGTATCCTCAAGTCCATTCTCTAGTAGGTCTGCATCTTTACTCCCACCTTGCCCCCAGGTTCTTCATGACCATTTTTTTTTTTTTTTTGGATTCCATATATATGTGTTAGCATACGGTATTTGTTTTCCTCTTTCTGACTTACTTCATTCTGTATGACAGACTCTAGGTCCATCCACCCCACTACAAATAACTCAATTTCATTTCTTTTTATGGCTGAGCAATATTCCATTGTATATATGTGCCACATCTTCTTTGTCCAATCATCTGTCGATGGACACTTGGGTTGTTTCCATGTCCTGGCTATTGTAAATAGAGCTGCAATGAACATTGTGGTACATGACTATTTTTGAATTATGGTTTTCTCAGGGTATATGCCCAGTAGTGGGATTGCTGGGTCATATGGTAGTTCTATTTTTAATTTTTTAAGGAACCTCCATACTGTTCTCCATAGTGGCTGTATCAATTTACATTCCCACCAACAGTGCAAGAGGGTTCCCTTTTCCCCACACGCTCTCCAGAATTTATTGTTTGTAGAATTTTTGATGATGGCCATTCTGACTGGTGTGAGGTGATACCTCATAGTAGTTTTGATTTGTATTTCTCTAATGATTAGTGACGTTGAGCATTCTTTCGTGTGTTTGTTGGCAATTTGTATATCTTCTTTGGAGAAATGTCTGTTTAGGTCTTCTGCCCATTTTTGGATTGGGTTGTTTGTTTTTTTGATATTGAGCTGCATGAGCTGCTTGTAAATCTTGGAGATTAATCCTTTGTCAGTTGCTTCATTTTCAAATATTTTCTCCCATTCTGAGGGTTGCCTTTTGGTCTTGTTTATGGTTTCCTTTGTTGTGCAAAAGCTTTTAAGTTTCATTAGGTCCCATTTGTTTATTTTTGTTTTTATTTCCATTTTTCTAGGAGGTGGGTCAAAAAGGATCTTGCTGTGATTTATGTCATAGAGTGTTCTGCCTATGTTTTCCTCTAAGAGTTTGATAGTGTCTGGCCTTACATTTAGGTCTTTAATCCATTTTGAGTTTACTTTTGTGTATGGTGTTAGGGAGTGTTCTAATTTCATTCTTTTACATGTACCTGTCCAGTTTTCCCAGCACCACTTATTGAAGAGGCTGTCTTTTCTCCATTGTATATTCTTGCCTCCTTTATCAAAAATAAGGTGACCATATGTGCATGGGTTTATCTCTGGGCTTTCTATCCTGTTCCATTGATCTATATTTCTGTTTTTGTGCCAGTACCATACTGTCTTGATTACTGTAGCTTTGTAGGATAGTCCGAAGCCTGGGAGCCTGATTCCTCCAGCTCTGTTTTTCTTTCTCAAGATTCCTTTGGCTATTTGTGGTCTTTTGTGTTTCCATACAAAATGTGAAATTTTTTGTTCTAGTTCTGTGAAAAATGCCATTGGTATTTTGATGGGGATTGCAATCAATCTGTAGATTGCTTTGGGTAGTAGAGTCATTTTCACAATGTTGATTCTTCCAATCCAAGAACATGGTATATCTCTCCATCTGTTGGTATCATCTTTAATTTCTTTCATCAGTGTCTTATAGTTTTCTGCATACAGGTCTTTTGTCTCCTTAGGTAGGTTTATTCCTAGGTATTTTATTCTTTTGGTTGCAATGGTAAATGGGAGTGTTTCCTTAATTTCACTTTCAGAAATTTCATCATTAGTGTATAGGAATGCAAGAGATTTCTGTACATTAATTTTGTATCCTGCTACTTTACCAAATTCATTGATTAGCTCTAGTAGTTTTCTGGTAGCATCTTTAGGATTCTCTCTGTGTAGTATCATGTCATCTGCAAACAGTGACAGCTTTACTTCTTCTTTTCTGATTTGGATTCCTTTTATTTCTTTTTCTTCTCTGATTGCTGTGGCTAACACTTCCAAAACTATGTTGAATAATAGTGGTGAGAGTGGGCAACCTTGTCTTGTTCCTGATCTTAGTGGAAATGGTTTCAGTTTATCACCATTGAGGATGATGTTGGCTGTGGGGTTGTCATATATGGCCTTTATTATGTTGAGGTAAGTTCCCTCTATGCCTACTTTCTGGAGGGTTTTTATTATAAATGGGTGTTGAATTTTGTCAAAAGATTTTTCTGCATCTATTGAGATGATCATATGTTTTCTATTCTTCAATTTGTTAATATGGTGTATCACATTGATTGATTTGCGTATATTGGAGAATCCTTGTATTCCTGGGATAAGCCCCACTTGATCATGGTGTATGATCCTTTTAATGTGCTGTTGGATTCTGTTTGCTAGTATTTTCTTGAGGATTTTTGCATATATGTTCATCAGTGATATTGGCCTGTAGTTTTCTTTCTTTGTGATATCTTTGTCTGGTTTTGGCATCAGGGTGATGGTGGCCTCATAGAATGAATTTGGAGTGTTCCTCCCTCTGCTATATTTTGGAAGAGTTTGAGAAGGATGGGTGTTAGCTCTTCTCTAAATGTTTGATAGAATTCTCCTGTGAAGCCATCTGGTCCTGGGCTTTTGTTTGTTGGAAGGTTTTTAATCACAGTTTCAATTTCAGTGCTTGTGACTGGTCTGTTCATAATTTCGATTTCTCCCTGGTTCAGTCTTGGAAGGTTATTACTCATTTTTATAACTTACTGTTTCTCCAATTTGTCTTCTACTTATTAACTCTACACTATTGCCTTCATTATCTTCCTCCTAGATTATTGCAGTCATTTCTGAGCTGAGTTCCACATCTTTAAATTAGCTCCCCTCAAATATATTATTCATACTATAGGCAATATATATAGGCAATCTGATCAATTTTAAATATCAAGTAAACATCACACATACGTGACCATCCACTCTTTAATTTCTACCTACCATTCGTCCTACAGAATAAAATCTAAACTCCTCAAGGCATAGAGTAATGCTTGATATATAGTAGATACTCATTAAACCAATGAAAAAAGGTAAAGGCTTTTTGTCTTAGCTCCTATCTTTCTCCCTAATCTCATCTCACATCATCCCCTGCCTCCTCTTTCCTTCTAGTAACATCAAAATGCTTGTAGTTCTCCACACTTACCATATTGCTTTGTATATCAATCATTGACTTGCTCAGGGCTTTCTTGTTTTGCACATGGCTAACACACCTATTCATCTGGAAGATAATAGTTCAGGGACCGTTTCTTTCAGGAAGCTTTTTTTGGATGCCAAGACAGGCTAAGCATCCCTATTCTGTGTTCCAATAGCTCCATATATTTCTTTCTTATTTATCCCACATTTGTTGAAGTCGTCGATTTTCTTGTCTGTATTCCCCAGTAGACTGACAGCAACTTGAGATCAGTCAACATCTTATTTATCACTGCATCTGTAAGATTGAGACCAGGCACTGGCTTGTGGGCATGAACTGTATGGGACAACATAAGTTACTTTCATTTGGACTTGTACTGTATATGGAAAATATTAAAATTCTTCTAATTTCTTGAATTCATTCTTCATTGAACTCTCAAGAAGAAGTTTAAAATGATGGCTCAAATTTGATAAGGAATAAGACACAAGAGTTGCAGTATTTGCCTAAATGACATGGCAGGGCCTAAAACATGAAGATTGAATTCCAAGTCTTACTTTGATCTATTACACCACCAATCAGGCAAGGAAGTAGACATAGTTTCTAGAGAGGACTGGCAAAATCAAAAGAACTAAAGTTCTGGAACTGAGCTAGAGATGGTGAAGACAGAATCCAGGCTAAGATGCTTCCTAAAGCTTTTATCTTCTCCCCTTGTAAAGAAGACCAGTTATGGACACCCAGTCTTTCTCCGAACTTCCTACTTCCAACAGTCTAGTATACTCAGGGGCTTTGATGTGACAGTTATTTCCAAACTGAGTTGGTCATTCCCACTTAAACCTATCTACATTTAAAAGCTCTCTCCCTAGGTAATGCCAAAGATAATAAGATTAGCTAATGTTTAATTAAAGCTTCCTATGAGCCAGGCTCTAAGTCCTTGACTTGCATTAAATTATTTAATTCCCACACCAACTTTAGGAAGTCAATACAATTATCATTATCCTTCTTTTAGAGATAAAGAAGCTAAGCTGGAGGGGTTAAGTCACCGTGCTTAAATGCACTTGGTTATCAAGTATCAGAGCTAAGATTCAAACCCAGTCATCAGGTCCTCGGAACACTGCCCAGTGTTTTTTTTTTCTTATTGAAGTGACTCAGTGTGAGCCTTTGGAGGCCCCAGAGCTGGGTACCATGGCCTGTATTCACCCTTTGGGAAACTTCAGCTTCACATCACAGTGTGCCTTCAACTGCTTTGAGGGAACAGACATAGTTGGGATTGAAGAAACCACTTGTGGACCATTTGGAAACTGGTCATCTCCAAAGCCAGCATGTCGAGGTGAGTAACTGTTCAGACTAGAGGTTTTGTTATGGCAATCCTGTGTTTATAGACTGAGCAAATGTAGTAGAGTCTTGCTAAGAAGTCTGTATCCTCTTTTGAAGCATAATTTAACCTAACTTAGATTATACTGTGATGATTTTCATCAAAGAGGTTATTGTTACTAATTAAAAAGAAAAACCACAAACAAAAAATAGCAACCAAATATCTCTGAGACTACATCACAGAATATATATATAATTTTCAGCAATACAGTGTGGTTATACTGTATTTTTATTTTATTTTATTTTTATTTTCTCATTGCTATGGCATAAATAATCAGTCTTGCTGAACTGCAGTTGAATTTTTGTTGTTCTCTTCTTTCAATAACACCTATTTTATGTGGTGTCCTACTTAACACCAAACAATTTCCTTTTTGGGAGTGGGGGGGCTAGAGGTCTTTTTTGATTGTTTTATTTGGTTTATTCTTAAAATCATTTTTTAGCTTTCCTCCTCCATGAACTCTCAGGAGAATAGCAAATTCTGTGAAAAACAAAAAAACAATCTCTTGATTTTCTTTTTCATTTGAAATATGGTGGTTTTTTGTTTTTTGGTTTTTTCTTCTTTACTGTCAAGAAGATTATCCCTTAAGGGGAAAAACTGGTGGTGTCTAAACTTGCGAAGTTTTGGTTACATTTTCTACATTTATGGTTTTGACTCACTAGTTTAAGTGGCTGAATTCTCAAAAGAACTATCCAAATCATTTTTTGAAATCATAGATCTAATTGGCCAACCTACTGAATTTTATAAAAGTTGAGGGACTTGCTTCAGAGAATGGGGATGTTTTTCAAAACGGCTTGGGTAGACTTTAGAAGAGGTGAAAGGGTGGAAATTCTCTACATTCATTGATAATGCACCATAAGAGATCTTGAGGCCAAGGCCACGTAGCATGGCACTTCCAGCTGATGGAGAGTTACCAGGGCTGGGGCAGCAATCTGGAAGAGCCAGCCCTCCCCTCCTCTCTTCAATGCCCCCCTGCCCACCCAGGGCTTTCTGTGTTCTCCTGGCTTCACCTCTGACTCACCACTCTCCATCATTCTCAAGAAAATGAACTCTGGAAGCATCATCAGAAGTAATTTCTAGAAATTAGAAATGTCTAGATTCATGTCAACGGTTCCACAGTTGAGTTAGGCAGTTTGGCTAAAAACTGTTCGTCATGGGAGGGTCTCTGCTCAGAAATACTGATTTTTTCTTTTTCACTGAAGTGATTCAGTGTGAGCCTCTAACAGCACCCGATTTTGGAACCATGGACTGTAGTCACCCCCTGGTCGACTTCGGCTTTACCTCCATGTGTACCTTCAGCTGCTCAGAAGGAGCTGAGTTAATTGGGGAAAAGAAAACTATTTGTGGATCATCTGGAAATTGGTCCAGCCCTAGTCCAATATGTCAAAGTGAGTAAGTTTGCCCCAATATATTAACGACTTAAAGAGGTAGCTGATTGATAAGCAGATGGTGGGGAAAGATAAATTAAACTTTTAAGTTTATTTTGCTAAATGTATGTCGCTTAAAAAGATTTGTACACATTAATTTACCATAAAATCCTTGGCTGCTCTTGCCTCTTCCTTCAATGACAGTGATTTCCCTTTTTTTTTTAGCCCATTCTCAACTCCTCCTATCTTAACCCTTAACATCTAAACTCACTGTCTATACTGACTTATTTCTTATCCATTTTTCTATTCCACTACAATCTCACTTCTCTGTTAGTCTACTAAAATGTCTCTACATAAGTCGCCAATGACCACCTAATTCCCAAAGTAATGGATATTTCTCAATTATCACTAAGCTGATGCCTCCCAAATCTGTCTGTGCATAAGAGGATGTGTCTTCCTCATCTCTATATACCCTCCACCTGACACAGCACCTGGCAATAGATGCTAAATTAATCCACGTTAAATTAGCCTGTGAAAGAATAGCTACCCATGTTTGCTCTGGAGATTATCTATACCAATGACAGAAGTCTTTAAATGGTAGGAATTGTAGAAGCTATCAGAGAAGCTGATCTCTCTGTGGCCCGGGACCAGGAAGTGGGGTAGGGAAATGGGGACATGGTGTGGGGTCTTTAGGGGAGGATTGTGCATCAGGCTTAAGGGGCATTTCCTTTTAAGGCTGGACTAGTGTCCATTTCCTCATCCTCGTGCAGCCCATAGGTGTCCTCTGTTTGGATCCTCTGGGAACTTGCACCTCCTTTCCATTATACATTTGGGTGTGGGGATGGAAGCACCTTGAAAGGGTTCATCAAAGTAATGTGAAGAGTAAGGGACAGTCAGATGCTGTGCCAATATGCAAAAGTAAGTTTCTTCAATTGGTGGTATCAGAAGAGATATTTTTCATATCAGTATTTTTTCAGTAAAGGTCCTCACATGAACTTAGTTCATACTTATAAGGATATATAGATGTATCCTTTTACTTATTTGTGAGGGAAATGGTAGGACTGCATCATTTGAAAGACAGATTAGTGCAGGTCCTTGGCATGTAACAGCGTGTGCGTATGTTTGCACAACTGCTTCAAAGCATTAATAGATTCCTTTTTTTTTTTAACATCTTTATTGGAGTATAATTGCTTTACAATGGTGTGTTAGTTTCTGCTTTATAACAAAGTGAATCAGCTATACATATACGTATATCCCCATTGCAGCTCTATTTACAATAGCCAGGACAGAGAATAGATTCCTTTTATTGATAAGTTGCCTGGTTCAGATCACTGGCTTTTATTTTTCCTGAAGTTGTACTTAACTTTTTAGCTCTTCTCTGTGTTTAAGTCCCAACCATTCAACAAGGTCATGGAGCTAAATACAATGATGACTACTTTTTGCCAAAATATTTAGGTACATCTCCCAGGAATTCCATGAATCACAAATCTGAGGATTGAGATTCTATAGGCGTTGAGCTAGAAAAGCTGGTCTAGTCTTTTCTCTGCTATAGACTCATCATGGGCTTTCCCATGCCGATTTCCTCATCTGTCAAATAGCATCAAATGGACAATTATTAGAAGATGTAAGAATGAAGAAAGTTTAATGTCATGAGAAGGCACTAAGGAAATAATGCTTGTGGCCTCATGCTACATGCCTTACTGATTTCTCTTGCAGAAGTGGACAGGAATTTCTCAATAATCAAGGAGAGTGACTATAACCCCCTCTTCATTCCGGTGGCAGTCATGGTTACCACATTCTCTGGGTTGGCATTTATCATTTGGCTGGCAAGGAGATTAAAAAAAGGTACGTGAGTTTACCTTCATAAAAAAGTAATACAACTTTAAAGTGGAAAAAAACATAGAAACCCACAGGAAATTAAGTTCGAGAGCCTCAGCTAAAGCAGGATACCAAGTTCTGGGTTCTATAGACATCAGTCCCTGGAGATGTGTGAAGCAGCCCAGAACACACTTTCATCAAAACAAGTTGGCTGATTTTTGCTTTTCATTCTGACAAATCTTTTAAAAATGACTACTGTCTTCAAGGTACCTTGCTAGGGTGTTAACAGACAAATGAGAAATTGTAATGGTTCTTTGCTATTATTTAATTCTAAAAAAAAAAAAAAGGATATGTGATCTTGTCCTATAAGAGCCTACATGTTTTTGATTTCAGTGCAATTCCACTAGGAAGTGAATCTAATGTCCCATAAGGTTTTCAAAGTACTCCTCCCAAATACCTAGCCTTGCCAAGAGTCAGATACCTGTCCGGCTCCTGACATGTGGGAGTTGTATTGTCCCTTAGGGAAATCCCCACATTTTTCCCCAGTGTCTATTCACCAAGGTTACAGCTTTAGCCAAATGTGCCCCATACTCATGCTTTCCATCCACTCTGGACTAGAGAAGAAGAGGGATTAAGGAGGGCTGCCTCAAGAAACTAGTATCTGCTGCTTGGAATAGTAGATGAGACACCACCAGAGAAGAACAACAGCATCACTCCCCTCACCTCCCTCCTGAGTGTGTCCAAACCCTCAAGTGGGACAAACTTGCCAGTTACAGGCTTACAGTCAGGCAGGCCTTGGGTATGTGCTGCCACATTTGGCCAAAGTCATCAGACAGAAACATTCAAGATTATGACATGTATGGATATTAGGCAGCTTTAAAGATAATGCTGCTTCAAGTTCAGGGGCCATCAATGACCTCAAAACAACTGCTAAACAACTGCTCTGTGTTGCCTCTGTGGGGCCATTTTAATTTCAGTTCCATCAAATTAATTAGTATGTATTCTACTCCATGAATATGGTATCTAAAGGCTGCCCCACCACCCATTCTCACTGGCAATTGCAGGAATATTATCTACCAATCCCTAATGGTCTTCTGCTATGACCTGATCTTTCATTCCGAATTTAAGACTAAGGGTACTAGATTAGTTTTATAACCAACCCAGAAACACAATGGACGGGGGTGCTGTTGATGTGCAAGAACTTCAGTAACTGTAAAGTAAGAGCCCTGAGCAGTTAAAATGTCTCTGCCCCTGCTCTTGGAACTTCTGCTGAGATTGGATCCCATTGTCTTAGAGTACTATGCTATTTACTTAAATATGGCACTAAGGCAAAAAAAGAATGAGATTTTTCTCCCACCATTGATTACCCTTTCCATTGAGACTTAAAGACTGCCCCCAATCATCTTTTCTTTCCTCCTGCCTTGAGTGACCTTGGCAGAAGTGAGGGGGTGGAGAATAGAGTGGGTAATTTACACTCCACCCTCTGGGATAAGAGGGCTATTATCTAAGTAACCATTAAGGACTTTGGGGCTGGGAATCACCTTAGTAAGGAGATATTCCCAAATTCCAAAATCTTTTAATAAATGTTAGTAGAATAAAAAGAACTGAATTGAAGTCATGTGTATTTAGTGGTGGGGTGCAGGAGGTGGGATGCTGCCTAAGGCTGTACTATAAGCAGCGGTGAGAAAAGCAGTGGGGTTGTTTTGCAATTTTTTTACCTTGGAGTCATTTCTGTACAAGATCTCAAACTGATAACTTGAAAACTGCATGCCCCTACTGGGGGAATCAGTGTGGGGCAAACAGGAAACAGATAACAGGCAGTTAGGCTAGTTACAATTATGCCAACAAAAAGCACAAGAGAACAGAAGCCCCAAAAGATCACTGACTTTGTAGGAAAGTCAGGGTATCTTTAATCTCACACTAAATAATCTTCATTTGTGAAACATCTTCTGATAGCTCCAACTTTCAAGTGACTTTGCCTTCTAAAACTTTTAGTTGTAAGTTAGTTCTTTGAAACACGAAGAATATTTTTCCTATAGAGACAATTATTAGAAATGATGGATAGGTTCCCAGGCTAAACCCCTAGAGCTTTTCTAATACAATAAATCTGCATGTATGCAGTATTCATCAATCTGATAATTTCATAGGCTTTTGGTGTTCCAAAAGCTGGAAAAAGGGGACAAGCAAATATTTAGAGCACAGTAGCCAACGAAATGACCAGACTCTTGACCCTTGTCCTGTCCTCAGATGGATCTTCTGAAACTGTACTTTGTCCCCTGCCCTAGTTGTCTTAATACCCAGACTTCAGCTCCTGTTTTCGGAAAAAGGAATAAGGGTGGGCTCCAGAAACATGCCTCCCTGTGCATGGGCTTTTCTAGAAATATTTGTTTTCTCCTAGCACCATCATTCTCTGATTAGTCATCATTACTGGCCCTGTTCAGTAAATGAGGAAACTGAAGCAATGATGTTTTAGGCCAAATCTCTAAAATTCCGTATCAGCAGGGGCCAGAGTCAGAGATCAGACTCCCATCCATATATGCTCCTTAAAACCACTGGTCTTCAGATTAATGAGCCTCTATTTTTTTACCCACAGAAGAATTGTTTACCTGAACCAACACACAGGGTGAGAACAGGGCACAAAACTGAACACAGGCCCCTTAGTTCCCCTTTTCTTGAAAAAGAAACTTTCTCAATAGGAACAGATTCTTGCTCATGTACGTGTTTCATTGTCCCTAAAAGAAAAATATATTCATATGAAAATGAATGGAATCTGAAACTCACTCAGATTTAATTCTCCCTGCTCAAGTGCTTTTGGCTCATGTCACCAGCAGGCTAAATTTTGGAAGAAATAGTTAAAATAGTAATTTCTAACATTTTAAAGGTTTAAAACAAGAATTGAGCACTGTCTATGCTCTAGGCCCTGGCCTAAATACTTTGAATACATTTTATCAACTCAGTGAGGAAAGTATAATTATCATGCCCCTTTCACAGATGAAGAAATGGTAGCTTAGAGAGAATAAGTAGCTATTCAAAGACACACTACAGTTGGCAAAAAAGGACCTGGACCCAGACTGGATGATCTAGAGCTCTAGTTTATAGACACAGAAATATATTGCCTCCCAGTGATTTTTTTTCTACTCAAAAAGCATTTTTTGCTTTTATTTCCTCTGGAGCCTAACCCTGCAGTTCATTCATCTACTTATTTATAGTCTGCTTTTTTTCAAAAAGAATGTAAGATAGTTTACCAAATGCATTCAACACAGCAAATTAAAATTAGTTTAAAAGTAAGAAAAATAAGGCCCAAATTTAGAATACCAAAAATAAGTCAGAGCCAGGGGTAAAGTTAGGATAGAAGAGGGTTTCAGATCTGGCTGAGTTTCCTTGTAGCCAGTCAAAGAAGGAAACATAACCAGTAATGATACTCACTGTGTTTGTAAGATAAGAACAAACACAATGGTTACCCAGATGAGGCATGTAGTTCCTACCACTGAGACATAAATGTAATTTCTCTTGTGGATTTTCACAGAGAAGATGGTGTGAAGTGTAATGATACATATTCTTACAGTATTAGCAGCTGAATCTCTTAGGGAAGAATCTGCAGGTAGGATGAGATGGCAGATCGGGATATGTAAACACAAGAACGGGTACATGGGGCCTGATCATCGGATAGTTCGGGCTGGACTTCTGTCTTTATGAGCAGCACAGCAGATGAAATGGTGCTCTGAGAAGCATCTGCATGAATGAGTCTGTTCTGAATAAGTATCTACCACTGTTCGTATTAGAACATTAAGCCAGTACCTCAAATCCCCTTAGATACCATGCGGTCCACCTAACAAATACAAAATACACTTCAAGAAACAGTTTTGAGAGAGAGAATCTCCCTTCTCTCTAAGTATAAAAAATTGAAATTGTCTGCTTTTTCTGATGCCATTTTTCTCTTCTATTTTTAGGCAAAAAGTCTCGGAGAAGGTAAGTTTTATCAGCAAGAAGTTTCGATATCTGTTGATGTCTTCTCTACCCTCTGCTTACAGAGGGTAAGTATTAAGTATCTTAATACTTCCTCTTATAGCTAGACACATTAACTCCTTATTAGTTATTGACATGGGGTCTCATCCAAATGAAGTTTTCAGATAAAGTAATAAATCTACTAATCTTTCTTAAAAGCTGTCAGGTTTTTTAGTGCTAGGGGAGCTGAATGAATGAATGAACAAGTAATGCCCTATTAAGAAGGGGTAGTTTATGTAAAGACAGTTTTTTCTGATTGCTTCTGAATTTTCTTTGAGGATTGGAAGCATTGTAGTTTATTTCTTCCTATCCTGGCTGAACATGGGGGCAATGCTAAGTACAGTATTCAGGAAACATTCAAGTCAACAAGGATTTATTGAAAAACTAATGAATCCCAGGCTCTAAGAAAAAGATATAATTCCAGACACCAGGCCCTCAGCACCTAGCACAAGATGGCAAATGACCTCTGATAGGCATTGACCTTCAGAAATGTGGGAAAGGTGTGGAGCCTGAATTCTACTTGCAGCTTCCCCCAAAGAGGGGGAAGTTTTTTGGCTTGGTCTTGAACCTCAGATTTCTTCAGTTGCAGAAACACATACATGTGAAAATACAAGGCCCACCTGGCAGAAATGAAGATAGCAAAACACTTCTCAGTTTCAGGGTTTAGTGACTTGCTTTGAAATATTAAGAAGGAAAGTATAAGTCAAACGAACAATGGAGATGAGACTTTGGTGACAGACTACCCAGCTAGACAACTGGGTACCTTTCCAAATGCTGGAGGAAATGAAGCAAGATGGTCCCTGAGGAGGTTGGTTTCTTGTTCAGGCAACCACCCTACCAACCACAGATTGTTATCGACAAGTCCTTAGTAGTTTAGTGAGCTGTAGTTTAAAGTACAAAAGAAAAACTGGAGAGACAGAAGGCAACAGAGGACAATTATAAAGTAATTTATAAGCCATATGAAGGAGTATGGACTTAATCTTGAGGTCTTTGGGGTATTAGTAACAGGGGTTGAAGCAGGTGAATGTCATGCTGAAATTTGCATCTTGGGAGTATCACTTTGCATAAAAGTATGCAAACATGGGAGATGAATGCCTCTGGGGGCAAAGAACTGTTTTGGAGGTATTTGAAGTTATCAGGTTAAAGCTGATGATGCCTGTCTAGGGCAATAGCAATGAGGATGAGTTCATGAGATAACTGGTGGTAGAATCAACTGAATATGATTACTAATTGGCTAAGAGAGAGGGAGAAGATTCAAGTAAGTTGCCATGGTTCTGATCTGGGAACTGGTGGATGGTTACCATCTCTACTGTATTATTTACTGAGAAGGGAACACGAAAGAATGAGAAGTTTTGGAGGTGGCGATCACGGGTTCAGTTTTGTACCTGTTAAAATTTAGGTGTCTGTGGTTCAACCATAGTCCGTTGATTCTATCTGTAGCAAAAGGGCTACCTTGGGGCAGAAGAAATGGATTTGGAGGTTCTCACATTATAGGAGGTAATTGTATCTCAGGAGCAGGTACAATCACCCAGGGAGTATGTGCAGTGTGAGAATGGAAGAGGATGTGGGAGAGAGGGTAAGAGCCAGAGGAAGGTCAATATCAAACAAATCAGCTAAGGTAAAGGCGAATGGGAAGAGGTTCCCAGAGATGTAGAAGGAAAATGAGGAGAGTACGGGGTCATGATCCTAAGGAAAAAGGGAAATGGAAACTATTTCAAATACTGCCACGATCCACTGGATATAATAAGGGTATCAGTAGGGAAATTGTTTTCAATGCTGAGGTCATGACAGAAGTCCTGTAGCCAGGGGTCGAGGAATCAGTGGGGATGAGAACATAGAGGCAGAACATGTACATTATCTTTTTCATAAAACTTGGCTGGAAGGAGATGAAAGAGTCAGGAGGGGTAACTGGATGAGGACATAGGGTCCGTGAAGTTTCTTTTATTCTATGTTCTTTTATTGCCCTATCTTCCATTAGATAGTGTAGATGGGTTCCCCGACTCTTCTCTAGGCTGAACTCCCTATCTCTGTGGGCAGGAAATCCACAAGCTATAAAGATTTCTTTCATGCTCACACCCACTGAGTGAAAGTCTTTTCTGGCACAATCTACCCAGAGCTGTTTTCTGGCCACAGGAACCACCTGTGTTTTAATTGCCACTAGATGGAAGCAGATCAATTTTTCAGATGTCCTTGGGGGACAGGAAGAGGAGATGCTGGCAGGAAGAGCATTAGGATTAAGTACCATATTAAGCTAATTGCCATATTAAGTTTAATGGTTCACTGATTTTTACAATGAACCAATCAATAGCTGTTTATTAACCCCTTTTTGTTGGAAAAATGTTCAGCTTGACTGAGACACCAAGAGGAGTAAATCCTTGTGCCAGACCTCAGGGAGATTATCATCTAGTTGGGAAGTTATGACAGAAATATAGAAAAAAATTTCAGAAAAATAAAGGCAGAATATGGTAATGGTCAATGAATTCTGTATTGAAGACCAGACTTCTTCAGTACAGAAGATGTTTGGTGATCACAGAAAACCTTACAAAGAAGATGGAACCTGGGTTGGTTTTTGAAGGATGGATAGGGTTTAGGTGTATGGACAGAAGCAGGGAAGGCAGTCTGGAAGAGGGAAATGATGTAAATGGTATGGTACTGGGATTCTGAAAACATTCAGGGGCCAGTGAGTAGAACTACCTAGAGCCCGTGGTGTACTGAGGAGCTGTGAACAGAAGTTGGAAGGGAAGCCTTGCCCCATCAACACAGGTCTTGCACACTTCACCAGACATTCTAGAAGGACGTAGCAAAGAATAATTATTTGCCCAGCTGCCTTGGGATACTTCAAATTTATTGGCCAAAGTGACCATAGAATCATAGAATTTTAGTTCTGGAAAGGACCTTGGTATTCAAACTCTCTTGATAATTGAGCTAATTAAATAACTTTCCTATAGTGCCTGAGCTAGTGACAGAGTTAGTTACAATAATAACAAACATTTATCAAACATTAATTCCATGCCGTGCACTGTTCTGAGTGTCTTGCATGTCTTAAATCATTAAAGATTGCCTACAAGCCTGTGGATGTAGGTACTATTAATATTTCCATTGTAAGGTGAAGGAACGATGAACTTAATTAACTACCTGAGGTCACTGAATAAATGGCAAAGCTGAGATTTGCACCCATCTAGATCCAAAGATCATATTCTTAACTTAATGCTTCTAGAACCCAGATTGGAGGTGTAAGTCCCAGACACCCTCCTCCTCCAGTATTGTAATTTTTTTTGCACTGAAACCATTGTGTGATGGCACTGAGGAAGGGTGGAGTGGAAGAAGTAGGGTGTGTTTCTAAAACAAGCCAAAGGTAAAATGAACACCATCACAACACCATGTATCAGTTTTTTTTAAGCCCTTGAGCTAACACTCATAGTCCTTTGTGCTGATTCCTATTAGCATTTGGTTGGTGAATAACTGACTCCTAGTGCATTTGTGGTTTCAATTCTTGCTGGGTTATTTTGACTCTTCTGCAAACTGGTTCTGTTTATCACCTCATTTGGTTTCTAGAGTCTAAATTCTGCCTGGGTAAAAGCTACACCCAAGATACACAGGAAGATACGATGCCAACCTCAGAGAGGGGGGTTATATGAAATTTTGTTTTCAGAAACATTTTTATCTCTGTAATTGGCAAGCGCGCTTGCAGCTGCTGAACTGTGGTTTACCCTGGTGGCTCACCATGACAGCAGAGTCTCAGGATCTGGTTCTCCCTTTGAAAGGTGTTATTCAGACATACCCTATTTGGTTCTCCCTTGTTCTCTCCAAGAATGAGTTGTTTTACACACACAAGTGTCATTTTTTTCCCCACAAAACTAAATTTGTCATCATCTCCTTAAATCATATCCCACCAGAATCAGGCATGCAGAACCACTACCATACCTTTCACGAGTTTTGATGTTCTCTAATTTCTCTTTCCATTTAAATATGCCTTATTTTACTTTTCTGACTTTTCACTGTTCAAAATCTATCAAAATGCCCTTCATATTCATTAGCCCTGAAGACAAAGCCTGTCCCGCCAAAATTTCTCTCAGTGTGTTCTGAGGACTAGCCACTTAAGCATTACCAGGGAGCTTGTTAGAAATGCAGAATCTCAGGCCCACTCAGACCTGAATCAGGGTCTGTGTGTTGTTTTTTTTTAACATCTTTATTGGAGTATAATTGCTTTACAATGGTGTGTTAGTTTCTGCTTTATAACAAAGTGAATCAGTTATACATATACATATGTTCCCATATCTCTTCCCTCTTGCGTCTCCCTCCCTCCCACCCTCCCTATCCCACCCCTCTAGGTGGTCACAAAGCACCGAGCTGATCTCCCTGTGCTATGCGGCTGCTTCCCACTAGCTCTCTATTTTACGTTTGGGAGTGTATATATGTCCATGCCACTCTCTCACTTTGTCACAGCTTACCCTTCCCCCTCCGCATATCCTCAAGTCCATTGTCTAGTAGGTCTGTGTCTTATTCCCGTCTTGCCCCTAGGTTCTTCATGACCTCTTTTTTTTTTTTTTCTTAGATTCCATATATATGTGTTAGCATACGGTATTTGTTATTCTCTTTCTGACTTACTTCACTCTGTATGACAGACTCTAGGTCCATCCACCTCACTACAAATAACTCAATTTTGTTTCTTTTTATCGCCAAAAAATCCTGAAACAGTAAATGCTGGAGAGGGTGTGGAGAAAAGGGAACACTCTTGCACTGTTGGTGGGAGGGTCTGTGTTTTAACACCTTGTCTAGGTGGTAAGCACCTGAAAGGGTGAGAAGCGATGCTTTAGAGTTTTCTTCTCATTCCTGTGCCTTAGTGAATGTCCTGCATCTTGTAACTCATCTGAAAGAGTTCCTTTACTCTTCTGACCTTTAGTGACTATTTACCTTTACTACCAACACTTTATTTTTTACAATTTTTAGGCTCCTCAGTTTAATTTATTTTCTCTTGTTTATCATTCAGCATGGATGAGCCGTATTAAACGACCTGCTGTGAAAGAAAATTCTTGGGAAACTGAAGTGTCCCTGGATCCTTCGAATCCCACTCCATGCAAAGTTTTGCCTGGTGGCATCTTCTACACTGAAGATGAAGTGTGTCTATTTCAGTGCCTCTGAAAAGTTTTCAATACGACCAGCTGCTCCTTCTGTTTCCATTTTGCCCCATCACCCCTACCCCCACAAGCTTCCCCCCAAGTGCGCAGTTGTGGGTTTTATAGCTCAGTATTTTATTCTTTTTTCCATGGACAAACAAGACCATGGGAAAAGGATTACTGTGGAACATAAATATGCCAATTTCACTCTCTTTCTCGACTCTGGCTTCCAGCTTCAATTCTGAGCTGTACCTGATGACATATCCTTTGAAATATAGCGAAAATTTGATACACATGCAACTACAGGCTCAGTTTTGTTACAGATCACATTTTACCTCCCCAGCCCTCCAGTGTACTGTGGAGACCTATTCCTATAGAAAGTTTATAAAATTGATGTTACTCTTGCTTTCCAGCTCCAGCAGAGTAATGGGGATCTGTTCCAACTAGGAAAAGTCCTATTTGCACTGCAGCCCCAGCTTCTATAAATGGAGGCCATCCTATTTCACTGCCTCCAGGCTCCCGCCTTCTTCAGCCATCTCCCCTTCTCAGTTGCCTGACTTCCACACGGAGCAGCTCATGACCACCAAGCAAAATGAGAGATGAGAAAGATAGCCTGCACTGTTGGTTTTTTTTTGGATTTGGGTTTTAATGTCTCATTTTTGTTATTGGGGGTCCTTCCTCACCCCCAATCCTCTTACGTATCCACCTAGATTCTATCTACTCTTTATGATTCACCTCGGGCATCCCCCACCCTTACCACTGTTTTCATAACAAGTCCTTAATTAGTCCAACCTGTGACAAACTCCCCTTCCTGGCCTCCTACTGCGAGGTTAGTCAGTAACATGCAATTTTGTACTTAAATACAGTTTTTAAAAAAAACGTTACCTAGTTTGTTATTTTTAAAAATTATCATATATGTGTTTTCTCCCCAGTGAAATTGAATCCCCTTAAAGGCAGAAATTGGGCCACATCCCTGGAAGGTCTAATTCATTACTTGACACTTACTTAGTAAACGTGCATTCAATAAATCCGAAAGAGAACACAGTGTACTGTTGATATCACTTGCAGCGAACTCTCTCTCCACGGCACGTGACAACCTGTACAGATACTCATCTAATGTCAAGGGCTGAATTCTTATAAGAGAATAGGGCCCTGTGTAAGAACTAGCTGGAAATACCTCCTTGTGCCATGGCCAATACAGCTTTCATATATAAACTTCTACATTTTATGAGAATGATTTTTTTTGTGATGATTACATGTTCCTTTCTCAAAGCCATCTCAGATTTTGCACGACACCAAGGGCTGTTGCAAAAGATTCTCCATGCTGTGCACCATAAATTGAGGATGCACCATTCACATTCATGTAGCTTAGAATGCATCCCTCAGAGTTATACAGTGCACCACCTGCATAGACTCCCATGGCAGCCCTGATTGCAAGAGCTTATTCAACTAAGACATCAGGATCAAAGAACACAAGTGGAGGCTACTTCTTGGGGGTAAGATGTATACAGACTTAAAAACACAGTCCTATGCTTAAGCCCTAAGGCCACTATATGATCTTAGGAATTATGTCATGCCATAAAGATTCGTAAGATTCATAAATAAATAAATAAAGATTCATAAAATAAATTTCTCAAAGACCTTGGGCTTAACCTTCCTGAGACTTAGTCGTAAGAGTGAAATATGCCTTGTTTACCTCACAGGGTTATTGCAATGACTGAGTTGGGTCTGAAATTGCTTTGTGAACTGAACCTTAAATGTAGATTTTTTTTTCCCACCCAAATCTTGTCTTTCATGCATTCTTAATGTAGGATTCTGGGTCTTATGTAAGGTCTTGAACAGAAGCAGGTCTGAGGCCTTCTCCTGAGATTAGAAACTAGAGAGGGTCCTTCACTTGTGTTCAAAATGCAACCCAGGGCTCGGATTTTCACCGCAGAAGGTCGGCTCTGCTACCTGTGCCCTTGCTGGGGTGAGATGGAAGGGAATGGTTTGGGGAATCAGACCCACTTGGTTGGGATCCTGTCTCTGCCTCTATGGGGTAAAACTGTAAGTCATTAACCTCTCTGAATTCCAGATTTATTTATGAAATAGGGATACCATTATCTTCCTCACACAGTTATGCTGCAGATTAAATGAAATAACCCCTTTCTCCCATAACCCGGAATACCAGCCTTTGTGAAATCAACAGAATCCAAGGGACACAGAATAATCCATTCCTCTGGATTTGTTTGCCAGAGCTCAGTGGACCTGGCTATATTATTTTAGTTTCCTCGAGAAATAGTTTATTAAATTACGATTTAATCTTATGACTTTAGCTCTGATAAGAAAAATCTGTCTCCTGAATGTTACCTGCTTCCCATGCGTGGCCCTAGTTTTCACCACTAAGACTGTGCTGTGTTCTTTGACACATGTCTGAAACAGACCTAACTCCATAATAATTTAATGAGAAGAGATGAGGCAAGAAAGAGGCTTTAGATCCAAACCACACTGTGGAAAATTAATAAAGTTATCCTTTGGACATCTATGCTCTTCCCTTTCAAAGTTCCTATTCTCTGCAAGCACAAACATGTAAATATTCTACTACAAACACAGACGCGTATTCAGGTTGCTTTGAAGGAGGAGTTTAAGGCAAAGAGACTGCTTCCTTAGTTTGGGAAAACAGCAGATATGAAAGAACAGCCACAAAAAGCAAAGTTGGAACAAAATATTTTGGCAGAAACAAAATATTTAGAAGAAAATCAGTACCAAAGTGACCATGAAAATTAAGCTGTCTGGGAATTTTGAGAACTCTCAGAGAGGGTTTTGGGTTTCCATAATGATCAGTAGTGTAATGCATTGTATAATCTATTAATAATAATCCATAAAATCCATTAATAATCTGGATTTTAAGGGACAGAGAGACCCTACCTGACATCTGGGTTACATTCCTCATAGAATTTAATCCTTGCCCACAGGTATTATTATCCCCATTTCAAATTTTAGGAAACTGAGGCTCAGAGACATTAAATAACTTAAGTCCACATGGTTAGTAAGTGTCTGTTTAACAAGTAAGGAAAGGTGATATTAAAAAGAGCTGTGTGTGACAAGGGTTTAATTTCAAAAATATACAAACAGCTCATACAACTCAATAACAAAAAACAAACAACCCAATCAGAAAATGGGCAGAAGACCTAAATAGACATTTTTCCAAAGAAGACATACAGATGGTCAACAGGCCCATGAAAAGGTGCTCAACATCACTAATTATCAGAGAAATGTAAATCAAAACTACAACGAGGTATCACCCCACATCAGTCAGAAAGGCCATCATTAAAAAGTCCACAAACAGTAAATGCTGGAGAGAATGTAGAGAAAAGGGAACCCTCCTACACTGTTGGAGGGAATGTAAATTGGTGCAGCCGCTATGGAGAACAGTATGGAGGTTACTTAAAAAACTAAAAATAGAGCTACATATGATGCTGAGCATATATCCAGAGAAAACTCTAATTTGAAAAGATGCATGCACTCGAATGTTCATAGTAGCACTATTTACAATAGCCAAGACATGGAAGCAACCTAAATGTCCATCAACGGATGAATGGATAAAGAAGATGTGATATATATACACAGTGGAATATTACTCAGCCATAAAAAAGAATGAAATAATGCCATTTGCAGCAACATGGATGGACCTAGAGATTATCATATTAAGTGAAGTAAGTCAGACAGAGAAAGACAAATATCATATGATATCACTCATATGTGGAATCTAACTTTTAAAAAGATACAAATGAACTTATTTACAAAACAGAAACAGACTTACAGATATCGAAAACAAACTTATGGTTACCAAAGGGGAAAGGTGGTAGGGAGGGAAAAATTAGGTGTTTGGGATTAGCAGATACAAACTACTATATATAAAACAGATAAACAACAAGGTCCTACTGTATAACACAGGGAACTATATTCAATATCTTATAATGAAAAAATATGAAAATGAATATATATGTATATATGTATAACATATAATATATGTATGTATTTTTAAAGCTAGACCTGTTTTTGTTTTGTCTTTTATTTTAACCTCTTTTAAATTGGAAAATTATATATACATATATATGTTTTATATATTTTACATATATATTATATATATTTTATATATATATTTTATATGTTTTTCAACTTGCATAGATAATCCCAAATTGTTTCACAAGGTGATTGTCTACCACAAGTGTGTCAGTTTCCAGTTGCTCAACATTCTTGTCAACACTTGATACCGTCAGCATTTTTTAATGTGTATTTCCCTGATTATTAATAAAGTAGAGCTTTTAAATGTGAAATTAATTAATTAATTAATTAATTATTAAAATAAAATAAAAGGAGCTATGTGTCTAATGCTGAAGAGAAAAGGGAATTAAAAAATCACTCAAAGTAGATTTTATTTAATTTATTTATTTATTTTATTTTTTATTTTTAATTTTTTGACCACATTTTGGTCTTCATTGCTGTGCATGGGCTTTCTCTAGTTGCGATGAGCAGGGGCTACTCTTCATTGCAGTGCACAGGCTTCTCATTGCGGTGGCTTCTCTTGTTGCAGAGCACGGGCTCTAGGCACATGGGCTCAGTAGTTGTGGCAGGCAGTCTCTAGAGCGCAGGCTCAGTAGTTGTGGTGCATGGGTTTAGTTGCTCCGCAGCATGTGGGATCTTCCCGGACCAGGGCTCAAACCCATGTCCCCTGCATTGGCAGGGGGAGTTCTTAACCACTGCGCCACCAGGGAAGTCCCAGATTTGATTTTAAATACTAATGCTGGGCTCCTTGAGCAGGCGAAAAGAATGTGTCTGTTCTCCAGTTCACACCAAAATCATCCAAGAAAGTGACCTTGAGAGAACAGGCTGTGTCTCCTGATCTCAGCATCCTTAGAACACATCCCTATATATGGAGGTCAATAGATGCTCTAAATGGTTATTGAGTGTTAAATTACATGGGCATGTTTAGTGTGAACAGGGGCTGATGGCATGGGATAGTGGTTTTCAACTAACCAATTAAACATCTACTGAAAACTCCCTATTATAAGAAATGTTACCAGAGGCTGGAACACACAGGGGCTGAGTCATGCCCTGAGGGACCCAGCATCTGGAGGTGGAGGGACGAAAACACCTCTAACTGCAAGTGGAGGCAGTGTGAACTAAGGTGTGCTGGGTGTGCAAGCTCAGAGACACCACGGCCCAGAGTAGACAGGGGCCACTTGTCAAAGGGCAGCAGAATTTATAGCTAAAGTAGATTCTGAGGGAGGTCTAATTAGGAACCAGAAGGTAAGTTAAGTATCCAAGACAAAGGTATTGAAGTCAGAGTTGTCAGACAGGTCTATAAGCTTAGCAGAGAACCAGCAATGAAAAAGGTACAGAATAGCTTTAAACAGCAGACTAACACTGGTGAAGTTTACTCGGTAGTTTCTGGGAAAACTTGAGCAAGAGAGGGACAGGATCACAATGATATTCTGGGAAGATCAGCGTGTCTAGGGGTTTAGGAATGGAAAGAAGCGGAAGCAGGGAGACTGGTCAGTAAATGTAAACATTCAAGCATGATGACTACGGTGGAGCCAGGAAGATTCCAAAGTGAAACATGATCAAGGCTTTGGTCTCTGACTGGTTGGGGTCCAGAGACAGGGAGGGGGACTGCAAGGGAGTATAACAAAGCATTCAGAAAGGAAAGACACAAAACAAAGACTCTGGTTAAAAATGGTTTATGCAAATGTTCTTTTTTTTCCTTTTACAAAGATCTTGTAGGAAAGTCCCTCCTTTGTTATATTTCCTCTGCTTGAACATATCTCTTTTACTCTTAATATAGGATTGAGTCAAGGATATGTCAAAATGGCTTTGGATTCACGAAGACAAGTGGTGGAGGAGACTGATGATGGAAGAAGTTCCCAAACTAAGGGCTTTTAAAGATGTGGGTTTGAATCAGTTCTGACCCTTAAGTGAAAGCAATCTGAGTTTAGTTTCCAAAATACAGTTTTGACAGAAACCCTCATGCAAACCGGCCTCCCCGTCTCAGTGTGCTGGGACCTGTCCAGTGGGCTCATTTTTGATTATGTGGTCAGTTTCAGGCGGATTTAGAGTTAACAGACAGGAGGCATGTTTGATGATACCCATGACATGCACAATTGTGCTAGTTACTTCTGAAGCACTGTGTGAATGTTCTAGAGAAATCAGTATTTCTTTAGAAAGCATATACTCACCGGAGTAGTTTCTGAACTTTTCTATTATGAGGAATACTCATGAAAGTTTAAAAATTGCAGGATAGTAGTTATTTTATTACCCACTAATTGAGAAAATACAGATTATATATGGATGCTCAAAATAAAACTCCTTACCCAGAGGGAAATTAAGGCCCAGAGATTAGAAACTACTGCTTGTTGCTACACTGCAGTATGTTTAAAGAGCCCAGCTTTATAGATATCAGGCCTCTCATCTTCATCAAAGAGTATATTCAACTGCAATCCTCATGCAAAAATGTCTATGTTTGATTTCATGGAGGTGTATAGAACACAACAATTAATCAATTCTATTATACATGGAACATGTACAGAAATAGATCATATAATAGACTATAAAGCAGGTGTCAATAAGTTTTAAAGAACCAGAATCATACAGATCAAAGCCTCCTCTGTTATAAGTTAATTAAAAAAAAATAAACTTTTGAAAATCCCAGTATGCTTAATAATTTTAAAATATTTAAATAACTCCTAAGTCAAAAAAATCACACAGAAATTTGATTATAATTGAATAATATTTAAGATACTACATTTGGTAATTGTGGAGTACAGCAAAAGAAATATCAAGGAAATTTTATCATTTTAATGCTTATATTAGAAAAGCAAAAAGGCAAAAAATTAAACACCCCACTTAAGAAGTTAGAGGACAAAAATGATAGAATAAACCATAAGAAAGTAAAAAAAGAGGGAAATAATAAATTTAAGAGCAGAAATTTATAGAAAAAAAATAGAGAATCAAAGAGGATCAAAAAGTAGACAAACTGATCAAGGAAATAAAGAAAAATGGTATAAATATACAAAATTAGGAGTATAGAAAAGATACAGCTAATGATATCACAGATGATTTTTCTTTAATTAAAACATTAAGAACAACTTAATGTAAAATATATTTGGTAATAGTCAAAATAAACAAATTTGCTGAAAAAAATGTACTTGCCAAATTTACTGTTTACTCCTGAAGAAATAAAAAGCCTGAATGGTCTCCTATAATCAATAAAGAATTTGAAACTGGAGTTAAAACTCTTCCCACAAAGTAAACATCAGTCTCAGATAGTTTTTTTTTTTTTTTTAAGGATTTTCTTATTTTTATTTATTTATTTATTTATTTATTTATTTATTTATTTTTGGCTGTGTTGGGTCTTCGGTTCGTGCGAGGGCTTTCTCCAGTTGCGGCAAGCGGGGGCCACTCTTCATCGCGGTGCGCGGGCCTTTCTCTATCGCGGCCCCTCCCGTCGCGGGGCACAGGCTCCAGACGCGCAGGCTCAGCAATTGTGGCTCACGGGCCCAGCTGCTCCGTGGCATGTGGGATCTTCCCAGACCAGGGCTCGAACCCGTGTCCCCTGCATTAGCAGGCAGATTCTCAACCACTGCGCCACCAGGGAAGCCCCTCAGATAGTTTTATAGATGAGTTCTACCAATTAAAAAAAAAAAAAGCTACCCAGATTTTTTCCAAATATATCCAACATTTTCTAGAGATATGAAAAGAACTATCCCCCAATTATTTTATGGAGGCCAAAATATCCTTGATTTAAAAACCAGATAAAGACTGCAAGGAAAAGAAATTACAGTCCAATCTCTTATGAATATACGTGAAAAAATCTTAAACACAGTATTAGCAAGCCAAATATAGCAGAAAATAAAAAATATAACTTCATGCTCAATTTATTTCTGAACTATAAGGGTAGAATTTGCATTAGAAAATTTCTAACCATAATCACCTTCTTAATAGCTTAGTGGAGAAAAACCCCATAATCATCTCAATCAATATTGCAAAAAAAAAAAAAAAAGAATCCATGATTTTTAAAAAGGAAAAGAAAAGCTTTTAGCAAGCTAGAAGAGGGAATTTCCTTAACCAAAAAAAAAAAAAAAGGATTCGTAGTAAACACTGCAACAAACATCATCTTTAATGGTGAATTGTTAGAAGCTGTGCCTCTTTAATTGGGGGTCAGGCAATGATACTGACCAACTGTAGTAGCCGTGAAATTCACCACTCAGATCTCCTGTTTAGGGAGCCAAGTGGACTGACCTTCCTAGCAGCTACCCCTCTAGATCCACCACCACTTTCATGCTGAGGCTACACATCATTCAGGCTGCTCTCAGTCAGTGACTGACAAAAATTTCTGATATAGCTCGAGCCCATCATATGGGTGTGGAGTCCTCTAATGGGCAACCTTGCCTCAAGGATTCCCTTTTGGCCTGGCTGAAGCTGTCTCAGGGCTGTGCTACAGTCTGAAATCCTTCCTACTCACTTCTCCTTCCTTTCTCTTCTTTTTATAGGTGTCATGCTTGTACCCCATCCTGAAGGCTCTTCCTATCTACTTCTGCTCTGTTCCCTTTATCCTTCACAGGTGTTTCTTTTAAAGAAAATACTAAGAACAACTTAATGTTCAACACAGCTCTTGAACGTCTACCCATCTAAGTGCCTATTTCTTGGAGAACCTGTACTGACACACTAACCACACACTAACCACGACTACTTCTATTCAGCACTGCACTGTGTACTGGAGGTCTGGCCAGCGTGGTCTCTGAACCTTGACTTAGGTTCTAGACACACTAGGGTAGTTGCTTTTCCTTGAATTCACTCTGTGCTTTTCTGTTTCCGAATCTTTACTTGAGCCATTACCTCCACTTTCCCCATTCTCCATTTATTTAAGTCTAGCCCATCCTATAAGACCCAGCTCACAAAAGGGGATTTTTCCTAAATTTCTAAACTGGAGTAATCTTTTCTTCTACTAAAATTCAACAGAACTCTGTGAATTCACATTGTGTCATACATATCTTATTTATGTGTATGATTCTTCTACTAGATAATTAACTCCTGAAATTGGCCACGGCTAGATAATTAACTCCTGAAAATTGCTTGCCACTGTGCTCATAAATGTTAGAATTATCAAGATCAAAACCTAATCCATCTATAAAGATATATATAATAAAAAAATGAAATAATGCCATTTACGGCAACATGGATGGACCTAGAGATTATCATACTAAGTGAAGTAAGTCAGACAAAGACAAATACCATATGATATCACTTATATGTTAAATCTAAAAAATGATAACAAATCAACTTATTTACAAAACAGAAACAGACTCACAGACATTGAAAACAAACTTATGGTTACTAAAGGGGAAAGGGGTGGGGGAGGGATAAATGAGGAGTTTGGGATTAAGAGATACACACTACTATATATAAACTAGGTAAACAACAAGGACCTACTGTGTAGTACAGGGAACTATATTCAATATCTTGTAATAACCTAGTATGGAAAAGAATCTGAAAATGGAATCACTTAGCTGTATACCTGAAACTAATACAACATTGTAAATCAACTATACTTCAATTTAAAAAAAAAAACCTAATGCATCTATTTATGGGTTGCAAATAAAAATAAAAAAATACTAATACAAAACATTTTTACTTATTCCACCACACTTCATCTCAGGGATAACAGAATAAATGTCAGCATGGATCCAAACCCTGCAGATCATTTTAGCTTTCAAGATCATTTTAGCTTTCCTTTTGCAGGAAGGTTAGCTACAAGATCATTTTAGCTTTCCTTTTGCAGGAAGGTTAGCTACAAGATCATTTTAGCTTTCCTTTTGCAGGAAGGACTCTGAACAGTTCTTCCCTGAAAAAAAAAAAAAAAGTTCCAACGTGTAATTAAACTAGTATTCAGGAAGTTCTTCTTTACATCTAGCTTAAATTCCTCTTGCTACGACCTCAGTATATTTTCTGTTCTTTGGGGGAACTGGTACAGACAGGTATGATTGACCAACTCTTCCACAAAGAGAAAGCCAATATTCTAGTTACAGTTAACTCAAGATTTTATTTTTGCCAACACTTGAGTGCTTTTAAAAATTGTAACAGAATCTGGTGGTGGCCCTGAACTATTCCGCTCTGGGTACGGGTCTGCTTCTCCTGGTTAGGGTTTGCATTTCTCCCATGGCTGGTGCTGTTCTAGGCTAGGCCACTTCCTCGAAGCAGGAGAGAGATTCGGTGGGTCATCTGGAAATATTCCCTGAGGTCATAGGCCACCACTTCCCCTTCCTGCTCTATTGAGATGTAATGCCCAAGCTTGCCTCCCTGGCCAAGCCCTAGCCAGCCCCCAGGTTGGCTCTTCTGTGTGTCAGCCTATGACTACCTATCAAACACTTTCACATCATGCCCGTAAGAAAGTCCTGGGAAAACCTGTGGGCTGGGGTTCTGACTCATGCACCCCACCAACAATAGCAGAGGCAAACAAACAAGACATTTGGGCAGCAGGGTGTGCTGCCATAAGTGAAGATAAATTTAACTTTCAGCTTTGGAATGCTGACAAGGAATATGCCAAGAAACTCACTTTTCCTCAGAAGCCACTTGTTATTGCCAACTATCCTGTTCATCTGATTGGAGAGGAGGTTCCCTTTGTATTCTGAGACTCCGTCCTGACTGTGGATCCCAGCTGAACAGAATCCACCCCAGGATGCAGGACAGAGATGGGGTGCAGAATGGAGTTGATGTTCCTTAGCTCTGGAGCATCTGGTAGATGCTGAATGATAAATGAGCAGTTAGCACAAACACTGACACTAGTTAATCAGAGTTTGCTTTACCCTTCTTTCTCTGCCCCTGTATTTATTGGGCTTTAGAGAATAGTGAACTTGGAATTTAAAAGGCTTGAGTTTAACCCCAGGTCCTGAGTGTATAGCTATGTCTTATTTTCCATGGCTTTAAAATGAAAATATCACCTGCAGAAGGTCTCTGCAGCTAATGTTGTTCCTAAATTGCTCTTATGGACCCCCAAAATATCCAAACCGAGAGACTCTAGTACAGGGCTACTTTGTCATTTTTATAAATGTAATGTGGATACCCTCAAAGCTCCTGCAGTGACTATTCCAGGGGACACCATTTATGTTGTATTCCACATGAATCACACCCCTTAGGGTTACATAATACTCTGGCTACTATAATGTGATATTTGTACAAGAAATAGTTACTCTTTATTGACAAACTAACACAATTGTCTCAAATCCATGTAACAATGTTGCAAGAAGGAACTGTTATCTCCATTTTACAAATGGGAAATCCCGGTCAGAAAAGTTCAATATGTTGACCTCTCTTTCCCCCTAAGAAAGTAAATAGTTAAGGATGAGGAATAAGGTTTTGAAATCTGTTTGTCTGATTCTAAAATGTGGGCTTTTCCTACTACTCTATCAATATCAAATACCTCAGCTGTAGATGGGTATTCCCTCATCCATCCAACAGATGCTTATTGAATGCTATTAATAATAACAGTCAGCAACTACTGACCACACACTATATACCAGGCTGAGGACACAATTGGGAACAAGACCAACTTTGTCCCTGCATGCATGGAGCTTACTGGAAAGAAGCATTAGGCAACTAAGACAATAGCTAATACATTTGGGTTTAATATGTGACATATGTTGTTCTACGTGTTTTACATATATTTATTTAATCCTCACACCAACCCTGTGAGGTAGATATTATTTTTCTGTTTTGCAGATGAAGAAGCTGAGGAAGAAGGATGACTTGCCCAGGGTTACATAGCTGGTCAATGACAGATCTGGGATTAAAGACCAGGGAGTCTAGCTCCAAAGGGCACTTAACTACTAGCAGTACTAACGATGATGTAAATCATTATTTCCTGACTACTGTAGTAAAGGCTATAAAGTAAAGGCATGGTGTGAAAGCATGTAATATTGGATTTATTTATTTTTATTCAAAGGGCATTAGTCTCTCAGTTTTCATTAAAATCCATACATGCATTTATAAAGAGAAAGAAGTTTAGGAATATGTGTGTGTGCATATTTTTTTTAAGGACTTTAAACATTTATTTATTTATTTATTTATTTATTTATTTATTTATATTTTTGTGGCTGTGTTGGGTCTTCATCGCTGCGCACGGGCTTTCTCTAGTTGCGGTGAGAGGGGGCTACTCTTCGTTGCGGTGCACAGGCTTCTCATTGCGGTGGCTTGTCTTTGTTGCAGAGCATGGGCTCTAGGTGCACGGGCTCAGTAGTTGTGGCTCGAGGGCTCTACAGCACAGGCTCAGTAGTTGTGGCGCATGGGCTTAGTTGCTCCATGGCATGTGGGATCTTCCTGGACAAGGGCTCAAACCCATGTCCCCTGCATTGGCAGGTGGATTCTTAACCACTGCGCCACCAGGGACGTCCTGTGTGTGCGTATTTTATAACAAATTCTTAACTACTATTTTCTAGGAGTTCAAGCAATTTTAAAAATTTTATTATTTATGATATTTTGGTAATATCCAATTTTTAAAAACAAGAATAACCTATTAATTTTATCATTACAAAAAATGATAGAGCCCTTTTAATCTTGGGAAAATGCTATAAAAACTGGATTTTGATTAAGAACTTATCTTTTAGTGGGGCTGAGGGGGGAAAAACTGATGTTCAAAGGAAAAAAAATTCACAATGAATCTTTCCATGATTCACCTCTGCGGTGAAAATGAATAAAAACCACTAAATATTTCAACTAAATATTGAATAAGAGTCCTTTGGCTTCAGAAGATCTCACACTATACTCAAAGTTTTTAATTCAAAATTTTGATTTAAATCAAATAAGATAAACACCAGTAAGGGCCTACTCTTCATGAAGAGGTATGTTATAAGGAAAGACCACAGCCTTCTAAATCATTCAGAACCGGGTCCTAATCCTGACTCTTCCACTTCCGAATTAAATGAATTTGCCCCACTTATTTAATCTCTCTGAGGCTCAATTTCCACATTTGTGTATAAAACAGAGGATATGTCAGTGCTGCAGGGTCGTTATGAGATTAAAGTCCACCGTGAGATTAAATGTCATCTACATAGGGTACCTGGCTTTTGCTCAATAAGTCATAATTTCTCTAATAAAGTAAACATTTTGTTTTAATATGGATGTTCAGGTTCATACCATAAAGTATGTCAACCCCTGCCTTTTTTAGTGAAATGTGTTATAAGCAACACTCAGTGCTAGTAAGAAAAAGAAGTCTAGAATGATATATGTATATACATGTGTGTATATATATGTGCTTATTTATATATCTAACTCTGCTACTATTATCTCTGGGTGTTAGGATTTCAAGTGAGGTTTAGAAATGTCTCCTTATTAAGGTGACTTCCATCTGTGCTTCTCTGGGAAGCCCTCCCTGGCCCTAGGCTGCTCTTTCAGGGCTGGCTCTGGGGGTGAGGGATGAAGCAGAGGCAGCAGATGGGACAGTCTCTAGGGACATAGGGAACAGATCTTGAGAAAAAAGAAAGAGAAGTCTAGAATGTCCATCTGTAACATACATTTATTTGTTTTCAGACTCTCTTCCCCTGGAAAGTTTTAAATACTTTCTGTATCTGATAGGACATAGAACCTAATTTCTCCTACCAATACCTTTCCATGGTTACCCAGTGTGGTTAAATGCATGTTTCAGGTGTTGGAGGTGGAGGTTGTCTTTTTAGAAGAAAAAGACAAAGTGCTCTGACTCCTCAAGGGCTGGAGTTAAGGAATAAACCTATGTTGCTGTAACCTGTGGAAAAGAAACCTATAAACCTAATGGCTCAGTAAATGACCCAATAAACCTAAGTTCTGAATTTTTTAACTTCAGATTTGCCCCTAAATTTGCCCCATCTTAAAATGATGGATGGCTTCTTTTCTAGAAAGATGAAACCATTATCAAGCCAGAATGCTGAGGCTAACTTAGCTAGTCTTGATTGCTAATTACTGTTTGAACTTTTTCAAAGTATAAAATACACATGAAAAAGGGCACAGGTCAAGAATGTACAGCTTGATGAATTTTCACCAGCTGAACACATCTGCGTAATCAGCACCCAGATCAAATAACAGATCGTTACCACACCCCAGCAGCTTCCCTCACTACTTTTTTCAGTCAAGGGTAACCCCCTCAAGGGTAACCCCTTTCCTGATTTCCAACAACACAGGTTGGTCCAACCTGTTTTTGAACTTTATGTATAGAATCTTTCAGCATGTTCTCTTTTTTTGTCTGTTTTCTTTCTTCACTCAGCATTTCATCTACGAGACTCATCCATATTGTTGTGTATAGACTGTTGATCATCATTGCTTTACAGCAACCTGTTGTATGTGTAACATTTTTTGATCAGATATTTATTTTCAACACATAGAGTTAAAAATAATTATGCACTGGTGTTAAGGCTTTCTTTCTCCAATTTCCTAACCCCCCCAATATGCAGTTTCCTAAAGGAGTTAGTCAAGGAAACTTTTCACTATAGAAAGGAAAATGTTGGATTCCCGTTAATTCTGGCTTGTTGAGATTTTTCCACAATGGGAGGTATTAACAGGGGAAGTATAATGCTGCCCGGGAAAGACATCCACTGTTTGTCATCCACATTTGCCAGGCCAGTGTAACTGACTTCCCGTGTAATTCCTGAGGCACTTGAAGACAGGAAAAGACGCTGCCGTCTCGCTGCTCCTGTGGGAGTGCCCAGACCAAAGCTGGAGCCAGGCCCAGGTGTAATGTGGTTTAAATTGGTCTCTGGTCCTGCCCCATTCTCCTTATCACCATCTGCAATCTCCTATTGCTCACTAAGAAGTCTGTGATTATGGTCTTCTTCATCAGTAGATACACACCACCTAGAAATGACTTAACTCAGTAGTTTCCCACTATTTCACCACCTCCTATCAACCCAGTTGGGATTTTAGAGATAGTTTGAATAAGGCAATTTCCCTAGACCATGCTACGATCTTTTGTATGTAATTGTGTCTTTATGTCAGAGATACTTGGAGATCAAGTGTCTCCTAAGGAGAGGAATTTGAGTTGACAAACCTAGTAAGATATAGGAAACCCTAGTGAGAATATGAATCTTTTACAGGCAATGGAAAACAATTTGTAATTCCACACTAAAGAATGGGGTCTGCTAATACCATCAGCATTCTTCTAGAATGGTGAGGTCAGTCATGTGCATGGAAATGGGAAGAGCCAGAAATCTGGTGTTCCCCTCTGTGTCTCTCTTGACCTGGTGTTATCATGGTCACAATGGGGAAACACACCTTACCTCACTCTTCAAAATACTGGTTGTCTCTTCCCCCTTTTTTAGTTAGGTAGTTGTTTAATAAATTTGCCTTGTACAAAGCAGATGCTCAACAACAATAATAATGTCTACCTTTCCCAGGGATGTTGGCACTTTAGCAGAGGATCCTGAATGCCTAAATCCAAAGAATAAATGTCAAGTTTATTGGTTAGAATAAAAATAATAATAGGCATTAGTTTTTAGAGCATTTGCTATGTGCTGGGTACTATGTGAAGCACTATAAATGCATTATCTTGTTTAATCCTCTTATTATCCTCATTCTATGACTGAAGCATTGAGCTCTAGTAAATTTCTGAAGGTCAGACAGCTGTTAAGTGGCAGAATTGTAATTCAATTACAGCCAAATCTGTCTGATCGAAGAGCCAAGTTCTCAATCATTACAACATAGACACTCTCTTTTGGACTGTGCATTTACTTCTCTGCTGTAACAATTCTGCTTTTTACTGCTTACTGCCATTATTTTCTTTGCTCTATCACATATTGCATTGAACTTGTTTTTTCTCACACCTGTCCCTGATGCCATATTCTCTTTTGTCTCATTGCACATAGCAAGTAGCCAGTTGTATAAAATAGTCTCCTGATTTTTCAGGTTCATAAAGTAAAATACTTTCTAGAGAAAGGTTTTTCTCAGCTCCTGGCTTGGTTCCTGTTTATTATGAAGCATTTCTTCTCCTTCCTATTTAGTCTCCATGATTTTTTTAAATCTTTTTTTTGGCTGCACCATGCAGCATGTGGGATCTTAGTTCCCCGACCAGGGATTGAACCCACACCCCCTACATTGCAAGTGCGGAGTCTTAACCACTGGACTGCCAAGGAAGTCCCTAGTCTCCATGATTTTGATTTATTGATGTTCATTGTCATTCACAAACCTGAAAAGATAGTTTCAAGCATTTGTCTTAAATTACTTACTGAAGCTTCCTAGGGCAAGGACAAGGTAGCAGGCTAGATGGAGTGGAAGCCCAGAACTCCTGCCAGATGAGCTGCAGGGTTTCATTAGCTAGGACTAGGGGCACAGACCTCAGATCCCATTTCTGAGGCATGGCTGTACATAGATGTTCCCTCCACAATGCATCTGGGTACTGAGGTTAGGCAATTTAGAGGAGAAAGCCAGACTGTGGCAAAATCTTACTCACTTGTGATATAGGGTCGAGCCTTTGTGTCATTATTACTATAGTTACTGAAAAAAAAAAAAAAACCACTGAAGTAATGGCATTGGAGACACGGAGATTGCTGATATTTTCTTTTATTGCACAATCTTCCTAGGAATCCTGCAACCTGACTCTCCAATCATGGAATATTTTAGAAACTGAGCCGGTCCAGGAAGGAGAGCTTTTTAGAGAAGCATCCCTGAAATCACATCACAGCAGCTGCCAACTTTGCCTAAACACAGAGCCCGGTGGTGCTGGCGTAAGTGAACACTCTACATGCACTTTGTTGCTGCTGCAGCTCTTAACTTGTGCAGCTTTGTGTCCAGGTCATATATACTTTGTGGATATTTCAGAAGCATTTGTGACTCCATACAGGTACACAGAGGAATGTGCAGTGACTGAACTTTTGGCCAAATGGGGTCTTGGAAACCTGCATGGTGACATGGGAAGAACAGGGGCTTTGAAGTCAGACTTCACGACCCTGGATTTAAGAAGTGGTTCTAGTATTAGCTCTGCAGTCCTGGACAAGGCACCTAACTTGCTTAAGCTTCAATTTTATCATCTGCACCATGTCACTCACACAGCCTATAATCAACATTGCATACTAGTATTGCTGATTTTAAGTCAGTTTCTCCCTCTAGACTAAGGTCCATAAGAAGAAGGATATGTCTTGCTCATTGCTACATCCTACCATGCCTAGTACACCGTCTGGCAAGAACTAGGTGATCAATAAACAGTTATTAAGTTAATAAGAAGCTCTATAACAAAAAAAAAATCTACTGGGATTTTTATTAGAATTGGAATTATATAGAATTAGATTAATTTTAGGAGTATCTATATTTTTATGATTCATAAACATAATATATCTTTTTGTTTTCTGTAATGTTTTCACTAAGGTTTTATAATTTTTTGTTACAAAGGCTCACACATGTTTTGTTAGGTTTATCCCCAGGTATCTGAAGTTTTTATAACACTGTAAAAGTCTTCTTATAAAAACACCAGATTTTCTAATTCTTGGGGTTGATGCTTAGAATTGCAACTTAACTTTGTATATTATTTCTTTATTAAGTCACATTTTAAAGTTTTGTTACTAGTTCTAATAATTTATCTGTAGATTCACTGAGGTTTTCTACCAGACAATTACATCATTTGCAAATAAAGATGATTTTATTTCTTACTCTCCAGTCCTTACATCTTTCTTCCTTTTATTCCTTGTCTTATTCTTTTAACTGAAGTATAGTTAATGTGCAATATTATATGTTTCAGGTGCACAATATAGTAATTCACAATTTTTAAAGATTATACTCCATTTATAGTTGTCATAAAATATTGCCTATATTCCCTGTGTTGTACAATATATCCTCGTAGCTTATTTGATACATAATAGCTTGTACTTCTTTTTTTTTTAAATATTTTTATTTATTTATATTTATTTTTGGCTGTGTTGGGTCTTCGTTTCTGTGCGAGGGCTTTCTCTAGTTGCGGAAAGCGGGGGCCGCTCTTCATCGCGGTGTGCGGGCCTCTCACTGTCACGGCCTTTCTTGTTGCGTAGCACAAGCTCCAGATGTGCAGGCTCAGTAGTTGTGGCTCACGGGCCTAGTTGCTCCGCGGCATGTGGGATCTTCCCAGACCAGGGCTCGAACCCGTGTCCCCTGCATTGGCAGGCAGATTCTCAACCACTGCGCCACCAGGGAAGCCCTAGCTTGTACTTCTTAATCCCCTACCCTTATATTGCCCCTCCCCACTTCCCTCTCCCCACTGGTAACCACTAGCCTGTTCTCTATATCTGTGAGTCTGTTTCTTTTTTGTTATATTCACTAGTTCTTGTACTTTTTAGATTCCACACATAAGTGATATCATACAGTAGTTGTCTTTCTCTGTCTGACTTATTTCACTTAGCATAATACCCTCCAAGTCCATCCATGTTGTTGCAAATGGCAGAGCACATTAACAAATTGAAGAACAAAAACGATATGATCACCTCAATAGATGCAGAAAAAGCTTTTGATAAAGTCAAACATCCATTTCTGATAAAAACTCTCCAGAAAGTGGACATAGAGGGAACATACCTCAACATAAGAAAGGCTATATATGACAAACCCACAGCTAATATCATACTCAATGGTGAAAAGCTGAAAGCATTTCCTCTAAGATCAGGAACAAGTCAAGGATGTCCACTCTCACAACTTTTATTCAACATAGTTTTGGAAGTCCTAGCCACAGCATCAGAGAAGGAAAAGAAATAAAAAGGAATCCAAATTGGAAAAGAAGTAAAACTGTCACTGTTTGCAGATGGCATGATACTATACATAGAAAATCCTAAAGATGCCACCGGAAGACTACTAGAACTCATCAATGAATTCAGTAAAGTTGAGGATACAAAATTAATATACATAAATCTGTTGCATTTCTATACACTAACAACAATATATCAGAAAGAGAAATTTTAAAAAAATACTATTTACCATCTCATCAAAAAGAATAAAATATCTAGGAATAAACCTACCCAAGAAAGTAAAAGACCTATACTAGGAAAACTATAAGACACTGTTGAAAGAAATTGAAGACAACACAGATGGAAAGATATACCATGTTCTTGGATTGGAAGAATTAATATCATTAAAATGACCATACTACCCAAGGCAATCTACAGATTCAATGCAATCCCTATCAACAGACCAATGGCATTTTTCACAGAACTAGAACAAATAATTTCAAAATTTGTGTAGAAACACAATAGACCCTGAATAGCCAAAACAATCTTGAGAAAGAAGAACAGAGCTGGAGGAATCACACTTCCTGACTTCAGACTATACTACAAAACTATAGTGACCAAAACAGTATCGTACTGACACAAGAACAGACACATAAATCAATAGAACAGAATAGAGAGCCAGAAATAAACCCATGTACTTATGGTCAATTAATCTGCAACAAAGAAGGCAAGAATATACAATGGAGAAAAGACGGTCTCTTCAATAAGTGGTGCTGGGGAAACTGGACAGCTACATGTAAAAGAATGAAATTAGAACATTCTCTATTCTTTGTTTTCTATTTCTTGTCTAAGACATCTAGAACAGTATTGAATAGAAGTGGAAATAATGGGATCCTGTCTTGTTACTGATCTTAAAGGGAATGTTTACAGTGTTTCACCATTCAGAATAACGCTTACTATAGATTTTCTTTGTAGATAACATTTATCACATTTCGGAAGTTTCCTAACATTCTAATTTTTTTAAATAAATGGATGTTGAATTTCACTGAACATTTCTTTGTGTATTGAGAAGGTTACATTTTTTTCTTCTTTAATCTGTTAATACGAAGAATTACATAACTGATTTTCTAATGTTAAAACAATTTTGTCTTCCTGGGGTAAATCCCAGTTGGTCATGGTGCATTATGCAACCTCTTCATTGTTCACAATAGGTCACAAAGGGAAAACTGAGCTAAGGGAAGTCAAGCCACTTGTCCAAGGCCACACAGCCCAAGTATTTATAAAAAGCAGACTACTGAAACCTTGAAGTTCCGAGTAAGGTAGAATGGATAAAATGGATTCAACCCAAAAGGTGTTTAGCAATTACCAGCAGACCACTCCATTCAGAAAGAACCACTCTGTCCCTTGGATAATAACATCTAGAACTAAACTTGCCTTGCAGCGGTGGGACCCCAACATTTCATTTAGGGTCATTCAGGGTCCCCATCATCTCATAAGTAAATCCTCAGGGAGGCTATTAACTCCCTGAGAAAAACAATTCCTGGGCTTCCCTGGTGGCGCAGTGGTTGAGAGTCTGCCTGCCAATGCAGGGGATGCGGTTTCGAGCCCTGGTCTGGGAAGATCCCACGTGCCGCGGAGCAACTAGGCCCGTGAGCCACAACTACTGAGCCTGCGCGTCTGGAGCCTGTGCTCCGCAACAAGAGAGGCCGCGACAATGAGAGACCCGCGCACCACGATGTAGAGTGGCCCCCACTCGTCGCAACTAGAGAAAGCCCTCGCACAGAAACGAAGACCCAACACAGCCAAAAATAAATAAATAAATAAATAAAATTAAAACAAACAAAAAAACAAATTCCCTCTTATCAAGGGCCAGGATCATAGAATTACTTGAGGATCAAAAACTCAGACTTGATTTGATTACTTCCAGCTAAACTTTACACGGTTGCTGATTTTCTACTTCTTTATTATATTATGATCTATTGTTTAATGTCACAGCTGGAGTTTATATGTATTTCATTCAATGACCCATTTTGATAACCAAGATATTTGGGTGCCAAGTGTTGTTCCAGAGTACACATGAAGTTTTTTATTATTCAGGTTCATGTTTACCAGAATTCTCCTCTTTGAGTTTAACCATTTTCTAGCAATGTAGTCCCCAGAACTCAGTAATAAAAATAACCTAATTTTCTAAAAATGAGCCAACTGACCCATCCTGTAAAAGGCAGGCAAGCAGAAGCTGAACAACCACAAAAGCTGCAGCCACGAAGTCCAGGGAGCAATCCATGTTTGTGTTTTGGACATTTATCTTTTCATTTGTTTTTCACCTCTGTTGAGCCTGCCACCATTCATGCCTCACTGCCAGTGACTGCACCAAAGTTCCCAAGCTTGCAAAGTGGCAGGAGGTGACATCCAAGGCATCTTTATGCAGTGTCCCAATGTTTTGTGTTACTTTCTCAAAACATTACAGATTGGGTAAGTTCCATAATAATCTAAGTCCTAAAAAGTAGAAAAATGAGATTTTGTTGTAGCTGTTTACCAGCTTGGCCAAGTTTTTTAAAACTGATAAAGTGAGTATTAGAGCAAAAGTGAGGAAAGGGACGCTTTCACATACTACTGGTGAGAGTTCAAATTTATACTTTTATCTGGAGGATAATGAAATAATATCTGTCATCATTTTAAGTGCAAATATACTTTGGCCTAGTAAATCCACTTCTAGAAATTTTCCTAGAGAACATATAGGACAAATATAGGCAAAGATAAATATCCTAAGATGTTTTGCAGTGTTGTTTATAATAGTAAGATGTTCATCAATATGGGATATTTTAAATAAATTATGGTGCATTATAAATGGAATATTATGCAGCCCTTATAAAGGCTGATGTAGGTATATATTTATTAACATGAAAAGATGTCCTTAGTATATGGTTTACTTTTAAGAACCAAAATATAAAAATAAAACTTAAATCTATTTTTGTTGAAAAACTTTTTGTGAATATATGAATTAAAAAATTCTGAAAGCCTACCAAGTTAACAGTGGTTATCTTTGGGTAGAGTGATATAATGGATGATTTTCACTTTTTTTTTTTTTCTTTCTGTATGGTATGGATCTTTTATAAAAGAATACATTACTTTTACATTTTCATTTTAGCAAAAGACTATTTTCCTGTGGAAATTGTTTTATTAATTACATTGACAGATGAGCTAAAAAAGTATAGTTTTATTGTAATAACAAAGAGTAAAACAGCAAGCTCCAGCTATAGAAAGAGAAGAACACTTATTAAGCACAGTTTAAGTACAACCGAGTCACCCAAATTAAAATCTCAAATGACGCCTTTTCCCATCTCTTCATTGTTAAAGGAGAGCAAATCCCTAGGAGGCTATCATACATCTTGGTAAGACAATTCCCTTTTATTAGGAGCCAGGAGCATAGAATTATTTGAAGTGCTTTTTAAAGAGTTTAATGAAAAACTCACATTTTAGTGTAGTGTCGTTTCAGCTGGACTTGAATTTGAATCCCATCTTTTTCATTTATTAGCTCTGTCATGTTGAGCAAGACATTTAACCCTCCAAGCTGTAATTTACTTTTTAATAAAATGTGTATCACAATAATCTCTGAGTAGATGAGCCAGCTGTGCAGATTGGAACTAACCCATAAGGCTGTTGTGAGGATTCAGTGAGATACAGCTTTTAAAATGCTTAGCATAGGGTCTGGCCCAAGAATAGGGGTTCCATAATAGTAGCTCAAAAATGTAACACTATCTCTGTTTCACTTCCTCAGCGACTTTGAAAGAGTCTATGAGTGGTGTTCATGTACAAATAGGTCACCAATTTAATTGTGTTTCTAGTGTTCAACTGTGGGTGATAACCCTTTTGTGGTTATCACAGCCTTATGGTGATCAAAGGGCCCCAGACACAATATGCTCTTGGAAGGATAAAAATACTTTTAATACAAAAACCACTTCCTAATTCATCTGCTGAGTTTAGAGCATTTTCTGTATGTGCATGTCCAACCACTGAGCTTGCACAAAAGAATCTGACTTATTCTACTCAGCTCAGTGGTCACCTCCTCTAAGCATCCTTTCCAACCACCTCTCCACTGCCACCATCAGACTGAGTCAGATATCTTTTCGTGGAGCTCGCACAAGAACGTGTGTGTATACACCGTGTCCTCCATATTGTTACAATTATGTTTCTCTACCTATCTCTTCACTTGTCTTTGAGCTCCGTCAGGACCAGGACTGTGTCCTATTCATCTGTGTGTCTTCAGAGAGTAGCTTAGAAGATAGCGCAGAATGGGCTGTAACAAAAATGTGTAGGACAAATAAATGAAACTCTGGATGGGGCTAAGTGGGCATAAATGGGGTAATATGGAGTGTGTCCTGAGAATCTAATTTCTATTTAAGGTTATGTGTGTAAATAGTTTTGTGAAGGTTCATGTTTACTGTTTGAGACCTTGGCCAGTGACTGATTCCCTTGCCTTTCCTTCCCTTTCAAAAACTGCAGAACAAAGATAGAGAAACGAAATGCTTGAGCATAATACCACAGACCAATTTAAATAGAATTTCAGTGGGAAGAGTTAGCAGTTCATGAAATTTGTGTAAGGTATCTTCCGAAAGCTATGTGGGGAGAGCTGACATCTTTGTCCATGACTATGTCAGCCATCAGGGGAGTGACAGACACTTAGGGTTTTTTTTTTTTTAGTTGTAACTAGAGCAGAAATATTATATCAGAAAGGTATATGATATATTATCAAATGACAAAAGCATTGTGCCGAATATACAATGTGATTCCAATTCCATTGGTGACAGTACTTTGGATAATTTTTTTCCCTACTATATGCTTTTCTTTTCTTTACAACAAACATGTATTACATTAACAATGAGGGGGGAAAGCTATATGTTCTTTTTTTGAAGTTCTAACTTGTCATCCTACGGACCAGTCTGTAGAAAGTTCCCTAGTCTTCTATGAGTAGAGGACCAGCTGTGCAGGTGGAACTTCCCTTAGAATTAACTGCCTTCTATTTGACTAGATGACAGATGCTACACATGAAGATACAACCTTAACATGGCCTGTGAGACCCGACATGGTCTGGGTACTCCCTAAATCCCCAGCCTCCTTCCCCACCCTCCAGCCACTGTGGCTATCTGGTAGCTCCTGGGCTACTCCAAGCCTCAGCTGACCTAGAAAGTTTCCCCACATCATTTTTTTTCTTCCTGCATTTAATTGTGTGATTTTAATCTAATATCCAATGCCCCACCTCCAAATAAAACAACTCTGAGCTCCACGAAGGTGTTGCTCATTATTGAATCCCTAGTGTTAGCACAATGCCAGAAGCCTTGAAGGAGCTTAAATATTTCTTGTGTATATGAATGCACCACTGAAATAATATAAATAGAATTCAGAGAGGAAGATGGGAGGGGGCACTTTTATTGTGTCTACCCAGAGCCATCGATCTAATAAATGAATCAACAAGTATGTGTTGGGTGTCTATCTGCCCTCTGCTAGATACTACAGGAGAAGTAAGACTAATACAGAAAGGGGCCCTGCCCTTTGGGAATTTCTAGTACAATATGAAGAGATGAGAAAACATGATATGAAACGAGAAGTAACACTACTAATTAAATTATATTAGAGGGGGCTTCCCTGGTGGCGCAGTGGTTGGGAATCTGCCTGCCAATGCAGGGGACACGGGTTCGAGCCCTGGTCTGGGAAGATCCCACATGCCGCGGAGCAAATGGGCCCGTGAGCCACAACTACTGAGCCTGCGCGTCTGGAGCCTGTGCTCCGCAACGAGAGGCCGCGGTAGTGAGAGGCCCGCGCACCGCGATGAAGAGTGGCCCCCACTTGCCACAACTAGAGAAAGCCCTCGCACAGAAACGAAGACCCAACACAGCCAAAAATAAATAAATAAATAAATAAAGAAAAAATTATATTAGAATCATCATGTTTTTAGTGGCCACATAATTAGAAACAATATAAATTTTCTACATAGACTAAATCCATTCAAGCAAATGGTATTCAGCCTGAACAGCTTTTAAACAAAGTCAATGGTATTTTCCTTCCATTCCTATTCCTTGGAATCCTTTTCTACTCCCCTCACACTCCCTAAAATTTAACATTATCCCACTTAAAACACATTGTTGGTAGAACCTAGAGTCTACATAGCACCTTCCCTCATATCCATCTGAGAAATTTTTGTTTTTTAAATAAGGCAATGTCAAGAAGAGGATCTGGAGAGTGAAAATAAGAACAGGAGGGAGTGGAGGCAAGTCTTAGAAAAATAATAGCTAGCACAACCACGGCACTTGCAGTATGCCAGGGATTGTTCTGAGCACTTCACACGTATTTCCATTTAACTGTCCAAACATTTCCATGCGGTGATAACTGATGACTATTATCCTTATTTGTTAACATAGCTGAGGGAACTGAGTCACAGGAGGATAGTAATAACTTGCAAGGTCACACAGCTTTGTAGACGGTGGAGGCAGGCAGTCTGGCTCTAAACCTCTGCATCATGCTGCCCAAAGTCCTCCATGCTTTCCTCTCTCTCAGCATCCCTTGTTCTCCTGCTACCATTCCTCCATCACCGCCTCCTTCACCAGGCTTTCTATTTCTACCACGTATTAATCCTTTCCTCTTTGTCCCAAATTCCCAAGTGCAAATGCAGGCCCAAGCTCTTTAAATCATCTTTATCTTTGGATTTCCAGATTTTTCCATTTTATCCCATTTTTAATCGATCCATGAGATGCCTGTTTACAAACTATGATAATCATGGAGTGAATGAAGAATAACACCCACTACTGCACAACTAGAATTCCAAGGGGATGAATTGGAGTTACGGTTTTCTGACTTGACACTAAACGCTTGATACTTGATTTTGCTGTCTGATGGCAAATCTGAAAAGTAATAATAATAGCCTACGTTTGTTGAGCACTGTGGACCAGATACTGTTTCAAGCACTCTCCACACATCAATTCATTTAATCACATAACAGCCCTGTAAGAGAAGTTCTGCTATAATCATTCTATTTCACAGTTAAAAAAAAAAAAAAAAGGTGTAGAGAGTTTAAGTAGTTTGGCTAGAGGAGAGCCACACACGGAGCCAAGTGGGGTCTCTTAACCACTGTGCCACACAGCCTTTTACTTCCCCACACTAACCATTTTTACATCTTTTTTCTGATTTAAGAAGCAGAAGTCCCTTTCTAATAATGACCCATGTCTGTTTTATATTTTCACTCCCAAACTCCTTCCAACAACCCCTCCAATTGCCAGAAAACCCTCAGTGGCTTTCCCTTTCCCACCTAATTATTTTTTGTTACTATATTTGTCCCTTATCCGTCAGAAGCCTGCTGGAATAGAAAACATTCACTGAGACTTCACAGTAAGTGGAAAACTTACACTAAGACATTATGATTAAGACAAAGTGAGTTTTCCAATATATGACCTTAAATTGGAGCTCATATCATTGTCAAAGGAAACCTGACCACTGCGGGTGTGGGTACGATTCCTACACTACTCAGCCTGGAATGTCCAGGAGTGATTCGCACTCACCCCTGTCTGTGGACCACCTCCCATGGAAGTCAGCAAACCCCCTCCCCCGCCCGCTTCCTCGGTGACTGTTATTTCTAAGCTGCCAACACTGCTCCTGTATTATCTACATTCTAACTTCATGGGAAGGGCTGTGGTGACTTTCAGGAAAGTGAATAGGAAGTTGCTTTTCTAAACAGCCTGACAGCTGAGGGGAGGCAGCAAGACTATAAGAAGTCTGCGTTGCACAGACGGCAGTAAGCTGGCTGTGTCACAGAGGAGATGGTAAGTTCATTTCTCTTTGCTATGGGAAGTGGTTGGGTTGAAGTGGTTTGGAGCTGAGTCAGGCAGGTAAAGCTTCCGAAAATGAGGAAGAGCCGTAATCATGGAGCTTTATGTTGAGCAGCCCTTTAGAGTTTGTAAGCATTTCAAAACCTGCTGTCCACTTTGACCCTCCCAACATCCTTGTGAGTTGCTATGTCCACGTTACAAATGAAGCTGCTGTGTCTTACAGAGAGGCTAGGTGTTTTGCCTAAGGTACACTGTTAGGCTTGATGTTGTCTGGATCTGAACTTCCGTCCTCTGACTCGACAGCTGCTGTTTTTCCTAGCAGGGCTTACAGGGACTCTCTTGGAGCAAACCTTGGTTAACCCTCAACCCCCTTCTCCAGGATTGCTGTTCTATCTGGGTTGAATGCAAGGCTGAGTAAGTGCCTTGGGACAAGACTACAGTTTAATGTTTTCTCATCCCCAGCTCACCTATTTCTTTCTCTGAGCCCTAGGAGTCTGCTGGGACTAATATGGAGTATTCACACAGTTCCCATTTCTGCCTCAGCTCTCAGTCCTGTTAGTGACTCAGTTTCCTCATCTATAAAATGGACAGAATAATAGTACTCTACTTTGTAGCATCATTGTGAGGATTAAATAAGTTTACACTGAAAAGCATTTATTTAGGTCTGAGCCTGGCACATAGTTGTGGATTAGTAAACATTAGCTGTTATTGTTAGGAGAAAGAGAAAATTCTTGGGGTTTAGTGGGATTTGGGATCCAGGGAAGATCCAAGGAAAAAGGTTTTCTTGAACTCATTAACATTATCCTAGATAAGACACACATAGAGTTTTACCCTCGACTTACGAGGCATATCTCATACAGTCCTAGGGTCTACAATCCTGCAGTCTGTGGCTAGAGAGGAACCAGACTGTCCCTGTTTTTGATCCCCTTTGTATGGGATACCAGAAGAAAGTAGCACTTATACCCAATTCACTCCATCTCTTTGCTTTATTATAGTACAGTTTTCAAATACTTGTAATGAGGATTTTCCAGGTTGGGGAGAATAGGGATAAAAGGACGATGAAAAGAAGAGGAAGGAATTTGAGTATGTCCTGAGTCTGAACTCCAATGATGTAAGAACATGGTTTACTTTTGTCTTATCTCTTGCAAAATTTTCCTGTATTGGTCAACTTAAATGAATGAACAGTTCTTTCTTTCTTCCGTCTATTCTCTTTGGGATCCTCCTCTGTTTTAGAGGAATGTTAACAGATTGAATCATGGAGTTCTTTGAGATTCTGACAAAAGGTACAACTCCTTTTCCCAGATGAAAATGCAGACATCCACATAAACACTGAGCTTTATGGATAACTGCAGGGAGTCCCCAGACCTCCATGTGGGTCCCCAGTTAAGAACCCCACCCTTTCACCTCCTATGCTTTAAGCTCAGAAGTTCCTCTGCTGGCATCCTGAAACTAACCTGGAACTCTGCAATGAAGTGCTAAGAACTCCAGCCCTGGAATTGTTTTGAATATTTCAATGACAAGACCTCTTCCTTTGCCCTTGAGCACATTTGTCTCTTGGGATTCCGGAACCTCCAACTCTGTGTGAAAATTCAACTTCAAGTTCAGAGTGGCTTCAATTAACCCTAGGACCTGAGGAAAGATGTTAAAGTTTCACTGGTGGGGTGTTTTCAATCAGATGGATCTCAGAGTTGGGGGAGCGCTAGACGGGGAACTTACAGTTAAATTATGCCAATGTTAGTCAGGGTGTGAGTGGACTAAGAAGTAGGTCTGGATTCATTTCCATTTATACCTTTTAACCATCTTAGGTCTGTTGATTCTAGTTCTTACTCTTCCTTCCATTACCTATTTTTCAAAATGTAATTAAATTGTTCACACTCTCCTGGGCTGGCTGCTAGCTCTTAGAAAGTGCAGTTTCAGAATTTTGTAAGTGGAAGCTTATTAATCAAACCCTCAAACATCACAGTGACTTACTACATAACAGGCAGTACTGGGAAAAGAGTCTGGACCTGACCTTAGAGGGTAGGCACATGATGTTTCATAAGTGGAATTTATTATTACATTGTCTTCTAAGTGACTCATTTCTCTGTTTGAAAAGCACAACAGAAATTTTATAAAGTCAAATACACAAAATGAATCCTTTATATTTGTAGAGATATAGCTCAGCCATGGTCCAAATGGCTTAAAAAATCTTTTAAGTATGCTACTTTATATTTAATGCTAATATTTCATCCTAAATAATGGTGATCAGGAGTCTAAATACATATATATGTGTGTATATATACATATATATACATATATATATATATATATATATATATATATATATATATGCTTTGATTCTTAGTGTTGATGTTGTCCTGGGTTCCTTCCTGTCTTTATTTCTATTTGCTATTTGGCTTATAGACCTCTTTGTTTCACTGTTTTATTTTCTGCCTTTAGGTTGAGGCCACTAATATCTGTGCTATATTACCACCATCACCCATAAACTTAAGGGAAATAATATGATATCAGTTGTACTGCCTTGAAAATCTAGACTCTGCCACCAACAAGTTGTATAGTTCTGTCTCTTCAATGACTCTCGTATCTGCCTTCCCCCTTTGTATTCTCATTGACCCTCTTTAATTTCCTTTCTTTCCCATAAGAAATTTCTAAGATAAAACAGACTGATTTTGTAGATATTATAATATCCAACATTTGCAAATATTTATTCGGTGCCCCACCATGCACCTAGCAGTGTGCTAGAAGTATATGTAAATAAATGTTGAAGAGAAATCATTTGTTTAAAACCACCTGTAGACTTGCTGCTTTTTAATTTGAAAGACTACAGATTATAATATTACCTCAAATTATAAAAAAGAAACACCATCGTTAGATGCATCTATTCAGGACGCTTCTCTCTTCAAAACCCTGGCAATTGGATCCCTTCTGCAACTGTCATTTCAAACTCATAAGATCTGACTCCAGACCAGCTTCTTTTCAGCTAACCTCTAGGACTTCCCAATTTTCAGCAGCAATCAGACCACATCACTATCTCTCTTAAAATCTACTTGCTGCCCCATTTGTCTTGCACTTAGAACAAAAAGCTCACCCCCTTGTTTTAGTTCCTAAAGCCCAGAGTGATCTGTCCCCAGCTTCATCTCGTACTCTTCCACCCTTGCTCATTCCATTCCAGCGACACTGATGTTTTCATGTTCTTTGAACACTCCACATTTTCCTTCCACCTTAAAGCCTTCACATTAGCATTTCCTTCTGCCTTTAATGCTTTTCCTCATGCTTCTCACTGGTTTCTTCTGGTCATTCTGCTCTCAGCTTAAATGCCACCTTTTTAGAGAGGTCTTCCCTGACCTCCCTCCCTGTCTAATATAACCACCCCGTCACTCTATCACATAACCTGGCTTTAATTCTCTACCTAGCACTTACCACTGTCTTCTATTTTTTATGTTTACTCGTTCAGTACTGTTGTGTATATATTGGTGTTTGTTTCATTGTCTGTCTTCCACAGAATGTACATTTCATGAGGAAAGGAATCGTGTCTTCTTCTACCATTTTAATTGCCAGTGCCTATAACAGTGCCTGACACATTGTAGGCACTTAATAAATCGATAGTTATTGAAATAAATAATGGGAAAGAACACAGGCCATAACAAGGGCATGCCTATCTTGGGGTGCGGAGGAAGGGATTGGTAATAGGGAAGGCTCCTTTGAGGAGGAGACTCTTGGACTTTTAGAGCTAGGCACCCACAGAAGGAGAGGGTGCTCTGGGCATAAAAAGAACATGGGGAACATACCGTGCATTCTGGAAAGTACAAGATGTCTTGTCATAAATGCACCGTAGAATTGCGGTGGGGGCAGGGTGTAATTGAGGAGTAATGGCAGGAGATGGGACTAGACAAATAGGAAGAAGCCTCATCTTGAAGAGCCTCACAGTGTCATCTTAAGGAGCTGGTATGTACTGCTCAGGGAGTAGGAACAGCTGATGGGTTTTAAGTAGTGAAGCAATATGATCAGATTTTGTGTTAGGAATATCATTCAGACAGCATTAGAGATAAAGAAATGGAGATGGGTAATCTTGAGAAGAAGAGACCAGTGAGAAGATGATTTCTCTGGTCCAGGAAGGAAATGATAATGTCTGAATTAGTGCTGCAGCAATAAAGTGGAAATCTGGAGAATGGCCAGGTATCTCACCAGAAGGTAAAGTCAATAGGATTTGATGGCAGATTGATGTGAAGGGATCCTTGGTCTTTCCTCCCTGGTCCCACCTGATGGAAGACTTCAGGGTCTCTGTGGGCAGGTAGGTTATGGGGCTTGGGTCAGTGATACTGTCTGTTCATAAGAACATGCATCCCTTATACGAGCCTTCTTTGGTGCTGGAGCCTTTCAAAGGGACACACCCACTCCAGAGAGTTACATGGAATTTGCCTTCACCTCTCCCTCTTCTAAGAGCTGCCACTATTTGATGCTTCTCCAGGCTTTCCTGAGACACACCAGCTATGGCAGGTCCTGATTCCCCCACTTCTCCTCCACTTATCCCCATCTGCCACCCGCATGGAGTTAAGTGAGTGAGTCCTTCTCCTTTGTTCTCTCACATGGGATGCGAGCCATCATGCCCCTTGTTTCTCTCATACTCAAAGACAATGAGGCCAAGTGCCGAGAACATATTTTTTTGCACAGCCGTATTATACTCTTCTACCTAATCATAATACACTTTTACATTTGATACGATCACTGCTGTAACCATATTGTACTTAGTTCTAATTATCACATATTTCTCCAACATTTTCCCATTCAGCACGCCTCTATCTTACTTTCAGTCATTCCCTTGCCATTTTTCACTTATTCATTCATTCATCTATAACATATTTATTAACGATTAAGCATCTTCTCTCTACTGTGGCTGGGATTCAGACATGAGTAAGTCATATCCCTTGCCCTGAGAAGCCTCTGCCAGCAGCTGCCTCCAGCTGTGTGTGCTCATATGTTTGTTTTGCATTTGGATTGCAGACTTCATGCTCAGGAGGAAAGTCAGGGATGGAGATGCTGATAGAGAGCCACTGGCAAACAGATGACCATAAGGAGGCCCTAGGAAAGCAGAAGAGTGATAAGAGAACAGGGCCAGGGAGGTAGGAACCCAGGGAATCTCCACCTCTATCTCTGCAAGAGGGTTGATGTGGATTCAAGAGAAGACTCAGAACAGTTGCTCAAGATGTCAGAAAAGAATCAAGAGAAGAACCAAGGGAAGCATTTTAAGCAAAAGGAAATAGTAATATTTATTGCTGCAGAAAGGTCAAGGAAGATAATGATGGAAAGACTTCATTGGGTTTGGTAATTAGGATGTCAGGGGTAAAGTCAGCAGGAGCAGTTTTGTAGTCTGGTGGGACTGGGGGTTGGAGAGGAAAGGAGAGGCAAGGAACTTAAGAAAACTGAACTGTAAAGGAAGGAGAGAAATCAGACAGGACCTAGGCAGAAGACAGAGGGTCTAGGGAGGGACATTGTAGGTTCTGCCTCTAAAAGTGCAAGGCTGTGGTCTACAACATAGACAGGAGAACAGAATCACCTTTCTTTTTTTTTTTTTTAATTTTTTTCATATCTTTATTGGAGTACAAATGCTTTACAATGTTGTGTTAGTTTCTGCTGTACAACAAAGTGAATCAGCTATATGTATACATATATATCCCCATATGCCCTCCCTCTTGAGCCTCCCTCCCACCCTCCCTATCCCACCCCTCTAGGTGGACACAAAGCACCGAGCTGATCTCCCTGTGCTATGCAGCTGCTTCCCACTAGCCAGCCATTTTACATTTGGTAGTGTATATATGTCCATGCCACTCTCTCACTTCATCCCAGCTTCCCCTTCCCCCCGCCCGTTCCCTCAAGTCTGTTCTCTACATCTGCGTCTTTAATCCTGCCCTGCCACTAGGTTCATCAGTACCGCTTTTTAAATTTCATATATATGCGTTAGCATACGGTATTTGTTTTTCTTTTTGACTCACTTCACTCTGTATGACAGACTCTAGGTCCATCCACCTCACTACAAATAACTCAATTTCGTTCCTTTTTATGGCTGAAGTAATATTCCATTGTATATATGAGCCACATCTTCTTTATCCATTCATCTGTTGATGGATATTTAGGTTGCTTCCATGTCCTGGCTGTTGTAAATAGTGCTGCAATGAACATTGTGGTACATATATCTTTTTGAATGATGGTTTTCTCAGGGTATATGCCCAGTAGTGAGATTGCTGGGTCATATGGTAGTTCTATTTGTAGTTTTTTAAGGAACCTCCATACTGTTCTCCATAGTGGCTGTATCAATTTACATTCCCACCAACAGTGCAGGAGGGTTCCCTTTTCCCCACACCCTCTCCAGCATTTATTGTTTGTAGATTTTTTGATGATGGCCATTCTGACTGGTGTGAGGTGATACCCCATTGTGGTTTTGATTTGCATTTCTCTAATGATTAGTGATTCTGAGCAGCTTTTCATGCATTTGTTGGCCATCTGTATGTCTTCTTTGGAGAAATGTCTATTTAGGTCTTCTGCCCATTTTTGGACTGGGTTGTTTGTTTTCGTGATATTGAGCTGCATGAGCTGCTTGTACATTTTGGAGATTAATCCTTTGTCCATTGTTTCATTTGCAAATACTTTCTCCCATTCTGAGGGTTGTCTTTTCATTTTGTTTGTGGTTTCCTTTGCTGTGTAAAAGCTTCTAAGTTTCATTAGGTCCCATTTGTTTATTTTTGTTGTTATTTCCATTACTCTAGGAGGTGGGTCAAAAAGGATCTTGCTGTGATTTATGTCATGGAGTGTTCTGCCTATGTTTTCCTCTAAGAGTTTTATAGTGTCTGGCCTTACATTTAGGTCTTTAATCCATTTTGAGTTTATTTTTGTGTATGGTGTTAGGGTATGTTCTAATTTCATTCTTTTACATGTAGCTGTCCATCTTTCCCAGCACCACTTATTGAAGAGGCTGTCTCTTCTCCACTGTTTATTCTTGGCTCCTTTGTCAAAGATAAGGTGACCAAATGTGCATGGGTTTATCTCTGGGCTTTCTATCTTGTTCCATTGATCTATATTTCTGTTTTTGTGCCAGTACCATACTGTCTTGATTACTGTAGCTTTGTGGTATAGTTTGAAGTCAAGGAGCCTGATTCCTCCAGCTCCGTTTTTCTTTCTCAAGATTGCTTTGGCTATTCGGGGTCTTTTGTGTTTCCATACAAATTGTAAAATTTCTTGTTCTATTTCTGTGAAAAATGCCATTGGCAATTTGATAGGGATTGCATTGAACCTGTAGATTGCTTTGGGTAGTATAGTCATTTTCACAATATTGATTCTTCCAATCCAGTTGCATGGTATATCTCTCCATCTGTTTATGATATCTTTGATTTCTTTCAACAGTGTTTTATAGTTTTCTGAGTACAGGTCTTTTGTTTCCTTAGGTAGGTTTATTCCTAGGTATTTTATTCTTTTTGTTGTGATGGTAAATGGGATTGTTTCCTTAATTTCTCTTTCTGATCTTTCATTGTTAGTGTATAGGAATGCGAGAGATTTCTGTGTATTAATTTTGTATCCTGCAACCTTACCAAATTCATTGATTAGTTCTAGTAGTTTTCTGGTGGCATCTTTAGGATTTTCTATGTATAATATCATGTCATTGGCAAACAGTGACAGTTTTACTTCTTTTCCAATTTGTATTCCTTTTATTTCTTTTTCTTCTCTGATTGCTGTGGCTAGGACTTCCAATACTATGTTGAATAACAGTGGTGAGAGTGGACATCCTTGTCTTGTTCCTGATCTTAGAAGAAATGCTTTCAGTTTTTCACCATTGAGAATGATGTTTGCTGTGGGTTTGTCATATATGGCTTTTATTATGTTGAGGTAGGTTCCCGCTATGCCCACTTTCTGGAGAGTTTTTGTCATAAATGGGTGTTGAATTTTGTCAAAAGCTTTTTCTGCATCTATTGAGATGATCATATGGTTTTTATTCTTTAATTTGTTAATATGATGTATCACATTGACTGTTTTGGGTATATTGAAGAATCCTTGCATCCCTGGGATAAATCCCACTTGATCATGGTGTATGATCCTTGTAATGTGTTGTTGGATTCTGTTTGCTAGTATTTTGTTGAGGATTTTTGCGTCTATGTTCATCAGTGATATTGGTCTATAATTTTCTTTTTTTGTGATATCTTTGCCTGGTTTTGGTATCAGGGTGATGGTGGCCTCGTAGAATGTGTTTGGGAGTGTTCCTACCTCTGTAATTTTTTCGAAGAGTTTGAGAAGGATAAGTGTTAACTCTTCTCTAAATGTTTGATAGAATTCACCTGTGAAGCCATCTGGTCCTGGACTTTTGTTTGTTGGAAGATTTTTAATTACAGTTTCTGTTTCATTACCTGTGACTGGTCTGTTTATATTTTCTAATTCTTCCTGTTCAACCTTGGAAGGTTGTACTTTTCTAAGAATTTGTCCATTTCTTTCAGGTTGTCCGTTTTATTGGCATATAGTTGTTTGTACTAGTCTCTTATGATCTTTTGTATTTCTGCAGTGTCAGTTGTAATCTCTCCTTTTTCATTTCTAATTTTATTGATTTGAGTCCTCTCCCTTTTTTTCTTGATGACTCTGGCTAAAGGTTTATCAATTTTATTTATCCTCTCAAAGAAGCAGCTTTTAGTTTTATTGATCTTTGCTATTGTTTTCTTTGTTTCTATTTCACTTATTTCTGCTCTGATCTTTATGATTTCTTTCCTTCTTCTAATTTTGGGTTTTCTTTGTTCATTTTCTAGTTGCTTTAGGTGTAAGGTTAGATTGTTTATTTGAGATTTTCCTTGTTTCTTGAGGTGAGTTTGAATTACTATGAACTTCCCTCTTAGAACTGTTTTTGCTGTGTCCCATAGGTTTTGAATCATAATGTTTTCATTGTCATTTGTTTCTAGGTATTTTTTGATTTTCTCTTTGATTTCTTCAGTGATCTCTTGGTTATTTAGCAGTGCACTATTTAGCCTCCATGTATGTGTGTTTTTTTACTGTTTTTGTCCTGTAATTGATTTCTAATCTCACAGCATTGTGGTCGGAAAAGATGCTTGATACGGTTTCAGTTTTCTTAAATTTTCCAAGGCTTGATTTGTGACCCAAAATGTGATTTATTCTGGAGAACGTTCCATGTGCACTTGAGACGAAAGTGTATTCTTCCACTTTTGGGTGGAATGTCCTAAAAATATCAATTAAGTCTATCTGGTCTGTTGTGTCATTTAAAGCTTGTGTTCCTTATTTCTGTATGGATGATCTGTATATTGGTGTAAGAGCGGTGTTAAAGTCCCCCACTATTATTGTGTTACAGTCGATTTCTCCTTTTATGGCTGTTAGCATTTGCCCTATGTATTGAGGGGCTCCTATGTTGGCTGCATAAATATTTATAATTGTTATGTTTTCTTCTTGGATTGATACCTTGATCATTATGTAGTGTCCTTCCTTATCTATTATAACAGCCTTTATTTGAAAGTCTATTTTATCTGATATGAGTATTGCTACTCCAGCTTTCTTATGATTTCCATTTGCATGGAATATCTTTTTCCATCCCCTCACTTTCAGTCTGTATGTGTCCCTAGCTCTGAAGTGGGTTTCTTGTAGACAGCATATCTAAGCATCTTGTTTTTGTATCCATTCAGCCAGTATGTGTCTTTAGGTTGGGGTATTTAATCCATTTACATTAAGGTTATTATTGATATGTATGTTCCTATTACCATCTTCTTAATTGATTTGGGTTTGTTTCTGTGGGTATTTTTCTTCTCTTGTGTTACCCGCTTAGGGAAGTTCCTTTAGCATTTGTTCTAGAGCTGGTTTGGTAGTGCTGAATTCTCTTAGCTTTTGCTTGTCTGTAAAGCTTTTGATTTCTTCATTGAATCTGAATGAGATCTTTGCTGGGTAGAGTAATCTTGGCTGTAGGTTTTTCCCTTTCATCACTTTAAGTATGTCCTGCCACTCCCTTCTGGCTTGCAGAGTTTCTGCTGAAAGATCAGCTGTTAACCTTATGGGGATCCCTTGTATGTTATTTGTTGCTTTTCCCTTGCTTCTTTTAATATTATTTCTTTTTATTTAATTTTTGATAGTTTGATTAATATTGTCCTGGTGTGTTTCTCTTTGAGTTTATCCTGTATGGAACTCTCTGTGCTTCCTGGACTTGATTGACTCTTTCCCTTCCCATTTTAGGAACGTTTTCGACTATAATCCTTTAAATATTTCTCAGATCCTCTGTTTTCTCTTCTTCTTCTGGGACCCCTATAATTCAAATGTTGGTGCATTTAATGTTGTCCCAGAGGTCTCTGAGACTGTCGTCAATTCTTTTCATTCTCTTTTCTTTATTCTGCTCCCTGGCAGTTATTTCCACCATTTTAGCTTCCAGCTCATTTATCCGTTCTTCTGCCTCAGTTATTCTGCTATTGATTCCTTCTAGAGTATTTTTTCATATCAGTTATTGTGCTGTTCATCACTGTTTGTTTGCTCTTTAGTTCTTCTAGATCCTTGTTAAATGTTTTTTGTATTTCCTCCATTCTGTTTCCAAGATTTTATATCATCTTTACTATCATTACTCTGAATTCTTTCTCAGGTAGGTTGCCTATTGCATTCATTTATTTGGTCTTGTAGGTTTTTACCTTGCTCCTTTGTCTGTAACATATTTTTTGTCGTTTCTTTTTCTTTTTTTTTTTTTTTTTTTTGATGGGTGGTGCTGTATTCCTGCCTTACTGGTTGTTTGGCCTGAGGCGTTCAGCAATGGAGTTTGAAGGCAGGTGGATAGAGCTGGGTCTTGGTGCTGAGATGAGGACCTCCAGAAGGCCTCAGTCCGATTAATATTCCCTGGGGTCTGAGGTTCTCTGTTAGTCCAGTGGTTTGGACTCAGAGCTCCCACCACAGTAGCTTGGGCCCGACCTCCAGCCTGGGAACCAAGATCCCACAAGCCGTGTGGCGCAGCAAAAAAAAAAGAGAAAAGAAAAGAGAAAAAAAGGAGCAATACAATAAGAAAGAATAAAAAACAAAATAAAATTAGAAAGATAAAAAATTTATTAGGAAAAATAAAAATATAATTGAAACAACAGCAACAAGGTAAAAGAAAACCACAACAGAAAAAAGAAAAAAAAATGAAAAGAGGGGAACAAGCCCAAAAGAGCAGAATGATAGGAAAGTATAAAGAATGAAATAAAATTAGAAAAAGAAAAGATTTATTAGAAAAAATAAAAATATAAATGAATCAACAATGAATCAACAAGGTAAAACAAAACCCCAATCTAAAAGAGGAAAAAAGAAAAAAAAAAAAGCCTTGGCTATGGGGGGCAGAGTTTAGGTGGGGGTGAAACTTAGGCAGGGGTGGGGTTTAGGGGTGGGTGGGGCCTAGGCTCAGGACCCATGCAGCCAGAAAAGGCCTTGGTGGCAGGGCCTAGCAGGGTGACGTTCAAGCACGGGGCGGGGCCTCTGCTTAGGACCTGTGCAGAAGGGGAGAGACAGCACCGGAGTGTGGAGTTGCCCAGTTTGGAGGCAAGGTCCTGGGTGAGGGTGTGTGGGTGCCAGTCCTGTCCTGCCTCCACTTCTCCTCCCTCCTCACTCCCTGCAATGTGCCACGTCCTACCTGGTTGCTGGGGGTTCCTCCCGTCCCCTTAGGTGTCCGTGGTCCCCCACTGGTGCCTGGTAGGTGCCCTAGTTGTGCAGAGATGCGAATTCCATATCCTCCTAGTATGCCATCTTGACTCTGCCCCTCCCCCAATCGCCTTTCTATGGTACCATTCCTGCCAACTTTGTAAGCCACCCAGAATGCTGGCAGCCATGGGATTCCTACTGGCATTTACTACCTCTTTGTATGCAAAGGTTGAGGGAAAAACACTTCTGGCTCCTTCTACTTTGTCTCTGCCTCTCTCTTCACCCTGCAATCACTTTTAGTCATTTGAAAAGTAAAATTAAAGATTACCACGGTGCAAAGCAGCCTTCATGAAGGTTTACACAGGCACAGGATGTTATTCTAATGACCCCATCTCAGACTCCTTCCCAGTGACTTCCAGTTTGAAGCAGGTTGCCAAAGAACATTAAGGTAAAAATTAGCAGAGCACACAGCTGCTCCTCCTAGAGAGGCATTTCCTGCTGTTTCAACACGTAACTTGTTTAGTAACAAACACCAGGACAGAATCCTTAACTCTTCACCAATGTAGACCCCTGTCCTAAAGATGACACTGAGAGCAGGGGCAGATGTGAGAAGGCTTACCCACCCCAAGGAAGTTTCAGAGGGAAATTATTACTCGAATGAAGATTTTTAAGCATCATTCATCCTCCACACCCACACACAAAACCCTTGTCATTTGCCAATGAGTCAAGGTGCTGCCTTACAGTTAACACAGAGATTTGAACTTGGGGTCCATGAACCTTCTGAAATTGTCTAAAAAGATGCAAGTCTGCAATTTTTTAAAAAAGAATCCTGACTATGGCTTTTATCAGACTTTCAAAGGAGTACACGAGTTCTGTGAAAATAAGAATCACTGTGTTAAGCCAACATGCATTCCGGTGCGGAAGCTTCGGCAAATCATCTAAATTCGCTGAGTCTCAGTGATAGGCAGTGATGGTGGTCCCATCTCGAGCATCCATGGTCCAAAAGACCTGCTGAAGAATGCTGGAGAAATGCCTAATTGATTTGGAGTAATCTTTACGGTTTCCTACAGCTCTCAAACATTCTATGAGAGGTGATTCTTGGTATTTGATTTTAGAAAACAGAAAAGTATGGTCAGATTAAAGCAGGGGACACACAATGACTTGCATTTTCCTTTCTTAGATATTGTGTCTTGACCAGAAGCACTTACCAGTCCTCTAAAACCTTAAAATGTTCAAAACTAGCACTCTGTCTCTCTCTCTCTCTATTTTGTTTAAACCAAACCATACTGAAAAGTTTAAACAAACAAGTTAAACCATAAAACAGCTCTGTTGGGATGGTGGGAGGAGTTGGAAATGGAGACAGGGAATAGGAGCCTCATCTGGTCATTGTCCCAACACACTTCCTTGAGCTGGTCCCAAAGCCAGAGAAACCCCTAGAAATACTCTCTACAGGAAGAAAACCACTTTCTAAGGGCACAGGAAGAGCACCACTAGATTAAAAACACTGCGATCCTCCTCCAATCTACCCGAGAAGAAACGCAGTAGAGTTTCAAAGGCAAATACTGAGGTCTCCTTCATTAGGCTACACTACTGTGCTCTTCACCAGCAATATTTTTGCTTCTGTACCTCCAAAAAAATTCTGAAAAACTAGATAACCTCTTGAACCTTTCTAAGTGGAGAGCTAAAATTTTAGCTCTCCACTTAGAAAGGTTTTTTCATCATAAGTTTTTAAATAAAAGATGGAATTTCCAGTACATTATAAAGATTGGCCTTTTACAGTAAATAAATATAACATCATTTCCTAGAATTTATCCAATGGAATAAAATACCATCGTGATCTGATAACACTTATCACTTAAAAAAACATAAACTAGTTTCTAATAGTAGGGAATTTTATATTATTCATTTTCTCTTCTTTAATACCTATTTCTATTTCACTTCCTCTACAGAATTTAAATCTAATTCATTTTTAAGGTTAAAGTATTTTATTGATCACTATATCATACTTCTTTACACAAATAAAAACATAATTAAGTTGAAATGCAAAAGATGCAATTTTCTGAAACCATAAATCTCTGCTAAATTTTTCACCTTTTTGATTGAGTTAGCATGACAATTACTTTTAGTACACAATTAAATAAAATAGCATAAACATACTACAAATTTTGATAAGTAATTTAAACTTCCCTATTTAAAATGCTGTTGAAGATGCATCTCTACATGAGAAGAGGGGCTTTTACCCTATTCCTGTAACCTTGTATGAATATTATTTATTGATACAATCAAACGAGTTCAGCATCAATTCTATTCCTAAATTTTGTTTTTTGAGGATTTTTAAGCATTAAGGACTTTTATTCATATGACTAAGTAAATGGAAATGGAAGCTTATTATAGCAATGCCTCTCAATTCTTTGAATTCCTTCCAAGTTTCATGTCCCAAATTACATAGTGATGAATTATCAACATTTAGTCAATGGTCTAGAATCTGACAACTTAAGTGGGTCTTCATCAAAGCTGATGAAAAGAGAGAAATGGAAACCACTGGACTTGAAACAGATTTGTTACACTATCATTTGAAGCATTCAAGTTGTCAAGATCTAAACCAATATTTTGGATGGTCTCTGTTTGGCACACCCACTGATGTTTTTTACATACAGAGGCAAGGCCTAGTGATAAATAAGAGTCAAGCTATAAAAGGTATGATTTCTTTTATAAAATGGGAGAAGGACACATTTGTAGGCAGATTGGTTTTAGGAAAGTGCACATGTTGGAGTTCAGAATCTGAACACAGATTTACTTAAATCCTCCTTGTTTGTGTACCCCTTGGGAAGCCAGGCTCATTCTGGTTTAAAGATTTCTGCCGTAGAACCTGGCATGGTACTCTTTGGGTACTGAATAGAAATATGCTGCTAATAATAGCTGGTGATATAATACAATCCACAGAGAACTCCATGGGATTAAGTTTCCACTAAGGAATTATCACCATACTTCCTGTGCAAATAAACAGCACCATAAATCATAACATTATGATACTCCCAGTGTTTGATAATAGGTCCTGCAGAGGCCAGTTGATTAGTGCCCTAGTTCATAAGAACACAAAATATGCCTGCTTATTTTAAAGACAATATTCAGAAATTCCTAGATGGAAAAGTGCCAGGCTTCTTATACAAAGATAACCCCACTATCTGGGAGACTTGCACTGATTTGTGTTGTATCCACCTCACTGTCTGGTCTGGCTGTAGTCAACAGTGTATATGCACTGTGCACGTGCACACACACACTACCACCACCCCCCCTCCCCATACAGCCTACATCATCCATCTCTGGAGCCCAGCTGTGGCAATTGAGAATTTCTATATGGGAAGGGTTTGGGGTAGCAATCTGGCTGGAAGAGCAATAAAGCTTCAGTTGCAAAGCAAACGCACAATTTTTATGTTGGTGGTTATATTAGGGTAGCTCTGGATGAGTACAAATGCGGCAGCTAGGCTTGGTCATGTCACATATTCTCTCACTGACAACAACGCAGCATGGATTTGAAAGCCTGGAGGTTTACAAAAGTAAAAAAGTAAAGTGGAAAAACCTCTTGTTTCAAAGTCAGGCTCTGCTTCTGTCCTTTTGAATGTTACTTTAGACTCTTCAACCTTCAGTATTTTCATGTGTAACATGAGGGTGTTGGATGAACATTTACAGAACTTATTTGTCTAAAAACGCTTTAAAAATGGTAATAGATTTGATGAAATCCCAACAGAAGGGAGCTCATGAGAAATCATACTTGCTATAGATCCAAGGAAAATAAGTTTATTATTCATATATTAATAAAAATTAAACATATATGTATGTATACATGTATACATTAAGCATTGGATAATATTATAGCTATATGCTGAAATGATAAAGCAAGAAAAGAAAACATAGATCAATAATACAGGATAGACGACATAGCACAGCACAATTAGTTGATGCCCTGTGCATCAAAGTATAGGTCAGACAACTGTGTGGATCATAGAGTTTCTGTGTGACTTCCTATTAATCTTGGGTATGGCATACCAGTTCTTAAAGGGAGATTACTGCATAATAATAATGACAGTGTTTTTTTACATAAATATTACAAAATATGTCAGAAAAGCAAATACTAGTGGCACAAAGTAGTTACTCAATAAATATTTGTTGAATGAATGAAGAAATGAATTTTGTCCTGAGCCTTGGTGCAGTGTCCAACTGGGGTAGGACTCAAGCAGAGCAGTGAGAAATAAAAAGGGAGCAGAGGGCTTGAGCCACCCCCTAATGGAAACAGGCAGGATTGTAACTCAATACCATGATTATTAACTAGAATTTTTTGGCCACACTGATTGCACATGGATACTAAAAGGAAGTTTTCTTTTCTTATTACAGGCCAGCTGCCTAAAAGCCATCTGGAACTGGAGATTTCAGAGAGTGGTCTTCAGAACCACCCAACTCTTTTGCTTCAGTGCCCTGATCTCTGGTAAAGTTTATGCTAATCCTTCACCTGGCCCTCAGTGATTAGGGTAACTTCTCCAAGTGGGAGAAGTTAAGGATGGTAGCCGGTTGTTGTAAGGTATTAGAAAACAGTTCAAGCCCAGATTCCTGGAGGAAAAATGCACCCGACACCATCCTATTGGTAGAAAAGGCTTCAGTAAGAACGTAAACAGATATACCCAGGGCCAACTTATCCATTAGACTCAATAGACACAGGCCCATGTTACTTTTAGGGACCCACAAAAATGCTTTAATTTCTTTAAAAATCATTTCCTTCTAGGCCCAACAAAAATGTTTTAGTGTATAATACTAATATGTTCATCTTTATACCAATGCAGTTATAAAATACAGTTTTTAATATTTTATTATTGAGGAAGGGAACTCCAAAGGCAAAATTGCCTAGAGTCCATGCAAGCCAATATGCAGCCCTGGTGACATCAGAATAAAGTCTTCAGGCAAAAAAATGCCACAGAGGTGCCTGTGAGGGAGGGACAGATGGAAACGACCCTCTTGTGGGCAGCAGAGAAGAAGGTTGAATAGGAACGAGACTTTATAAACAGGAAAAAGAGCCATTTCCAGGTTTGATTGCTTACATTGTACACCTCTTCACATGGGAACTGGCCTCTTCTGGCTGGGGTGAGCTCCCACCGGCTAGGATAACAATACCTCGCATCATAGTGCCCTTTATACCTTTAAGGGGCACATTCTTTATTTCATTTGAGTTCACAAACATCTCTTTAAAAGGCCTGTTTTAAGCCCTATGTTAACAAGTGAGTAAGCAGAGATGGAGGAAGTAGAGTAATTTATCAAAGGGAAACGGCCCAGAGCAGTGGGATGAGTGTAAGATTGCAAACCGGGAGATACAATGAGCCTTTGCCACATACCTGTTGTGTTTCACCCAACAAGTATGGAGAGAATGCCTGTTAAGTGCCAGGCTCTGTGCTTGGTGTTAAGAATCCAGAGGTAAAAAGAGACCACCATCAGGATTCAAAATCTAGCACATGCGACCCATGTCATATAGACAGATGCTGCAATACCTGGCAGTAAGGGAGGTGGAGACAGAGAAGGGTGCAGTGGGAGCTGAATACCAAGCCCACCTGGAGAAGTCAGGAAAGTAGGGGAGGAAAGTTACCACGCTAAGCGGGCAGGGCAGCCAGAAGAGCAGGAAGAGCACGTGCAAAGGCATGGAAGTGGGACTTAACGTTTTGCTAAAAAAGTAAATATGGTGGGTGATGAGGCTGGACCAGCAGGTAGGTGCCAGATCATAAAGCATCTTACTTTCCATGTGAAGAGGTAGCACCTGGAGATATGAGGCAGCCACTGAGACATTTTCCATGTCATTTACTTTGGGCTTGGGCAAATTATTTAATGTCTCCTCCATTTATAAAAGGAGAACATTAGATGACCTCTACGGTCCCTTCCAACTCTGGTATCTTATGATTCCAGATCTTGAATACCAAGGATCCTCAGAAGAGGACACTTTCTTATTCCATCTTCATGTATACTTTCAAGTAAAAGATGGAAACCACTCTTTTTCCTTCAAACAACAGATTAGACATAAAACAGTCATGTTTTTGGTATCTGTCTTCTCGTCCAACTCATCTGACTACACAGAAGTGTACTTATGCTCACAATCTCCTTCTCATTAGGGGTGCTAACCTGACCCACACTTTCCTTTCCTTAGAGCTAATTAACCAGAAAGAAGTGGCAGCGTGGACCTATCACTACAGCAACAAATCATATTCATGGAATTATTCCCGGGCATTCTGCCAGAAGTACTACACGGATTTAGTAGCTATCCAGAATAAAAATGAGATTGCTTACCTCAATGAGGCCATACCTTACTACAGTTCTTACTACTGGATTGGGATCCGAAAGATCAACAACCAGTGGACCTGGGTGGGAACCAGAAAGACTCTCACCGAGGAGGCTGAGAACTGGGCTGACAACGAGCCCAACAACAAGAAGAACAATCAGGACTGCGTGGAGATCTACATCAAGAGCTCGTCAGCCCCTGGCAAGTGGAATGACGAGCCCTGCGGGAAAAAAAAGCGGGCGCTGTGCTATACAGGTAGGGCCTTCTCTGCACTGAAATCTGACTGTTTATTAAAAAAAATGCCTTCCCTGCTTCGTTAATATAGCCCCTGAGTCAATAGCATTGAGTCTCAAAGTCAGGGACATGAAAACAAAGAGTAAACTGTCAATCAAGCAGCATTATTGAGCACCTTGAAGAATATAAGCTCAGGATTAGAGAAAACTGGGCTTCTGAAGCCAGAAGGAAATTTTAAATATCATCCGGTCCACCCTTCTGGAGAGTGGAGAATCAATGTATTGATTGATTTCATCTAATGTATAATTGATGAAATAGATGCTCAGGAAATTTGTCTCCTAAAATTTATGTCCAGAGCTTTTTTGTACCACTGTGCCCTAGAATAAGAGACTGTGTAAGTTGAGAGGGAACTTGGCCTTGCCTCTAGGAGATACAGTTGTAACTAATACCTATCGAACATCAGTACGTTCCAGGCATTACTATTAGTTCATGTGTCGTTAGTCCATTTAGTATTAGTTGCATTTAGTCCTCATGAGAGGCTCATCAATCAGCTCCTTCTGCTGCCCTCATTTTGCTGATGAGGGAAAGGCTCAGAGCTATTCAAGAACCTGCCCCAGATTCTGAGTTCCTTGATGATGGAGCCAGTTTCAAACTCATGTTTACTCCAAAGGTGGTATTTTTAGCCACATATGCGATCACACTCTTTGCTCAACATTCTCAGGAGGCAATTTGAGAACATGACCAAGGGTGACAGTGCTTTACAGATTTCCTTCAACAACAACATATCTCCAGGTCCATTGGACTTTGGTAGGGGACGAGGGGTGAGGAAAGGGAATAGGTAACTGAAGGTGAGATCCTGTGAGTATATTTGATTCTCCACTCTCCAGATTCCAGAGTAAGCAGACCTGCGTGAAAGCTTGGTCTTCCTGTGGTCATGTGCCTCGTGCCAGAACTCATTCCATCTTTCTGATGTGGCTTCCCATCCAGAGGAGCCCACCTTGCCCTGGGTAGCATACAAACACTGTAGCTAGGGAGAGTATGGACTGCCCTGGGCAAGAGAGTCCTGAATACTCTGAAGCTTCTTCTTCAATAAATTGTCTTACAGAAGCCACCCACACTCTGCTATATATGTTCTAAATTTGTTAGATTATAAACACCTCCCCTCAGAAGCCCTCAACAATAATGGAACAGAATACAGAGTATAGAGTATTCCCTGTACTTTCTCCCTCTCCTCATACAGCCTCCTGGCTGAGGGGAAACATATCCATACACGCGTTGTCATGTAGTCAGAGCTCATTTTACAAATAACTTATTCTTATATTTAATAAATAAAATAATGACCTGTTCTTTAGAGGCCAGGACGGACGTTACGAGAGGGTTATCTCACCCTACTGCTCTGTCAGTCAGCTCCCTACCCTTCCTGGGCTATGCCTTCCTACAACTGTCCTGATCAGATTATCTTGGCTGCCACGAGGTGTTCCAATATGCCACTTCTTCCCCTCCCCACTCAAACTTCAGCCTCCATATCTGCAAGATTGTCTTCCTCAACAAAGCTTGCGAGGAAGAAAAGAGATTGAAAATTACTGGCATGAATGATAATGAACAAGGCCACTCCCCTAGCCTGCAACAACGGCAGGCGTCACTAACTGGTACAATTTCACCCGAACACAGTTGGCTTCTACCTCCGCTAATACAATACTCTAGGCATTGATTGCCATTTTGCCATCCAAGATGTAACGAATGTAGGGAACTATCAGTTCTCTGTGGGAGATAGATGAGAAATAGATAGGTACACTACGCTGCAACAAGAAAACTAAGCTGGAATAATTCCCTAAATGTCAGGATTGCTTAGACCTCGGAACAAGGTGTCAAGGAAAAAAAAAAAAACGATTGATTCATTGAATCACCATTATGTTCTTTCCTGGAGATCCAAGAAATAGATAAGTTATTAACCTGCCTGGAAACCCTGAAATGGAATAGAATACAGAACATTGGCTGTTTTTCCATTCCTAGAGTTCTGAGATCCTGAGGAAGCTACAGTCAGGACAAAATTTTTATGCTCCGAGAGCATAGGGCAGGCAGGTATTACTGTAAGGCACTGATGGGTCAAGGTGAATAGGGTGGAAGACATGGACCAAACTTCTATTTAGGAGCTCCTGTTGCTTCCTGCATCTTCTCTTCACCTGGAACCCTTCCCAGTGGTTCAGTGCAGCTTCACCAAACTCACTGGCTGCCATGGGAACTTCCTGCTGTAGAACACTGCATGGCTTAGAGAGCTACAGCATCTCAGGGTTAAGAGGGACTATAGAGACCAAATAGCACAACCCGCTATGTGACATATGGATTTCCTCTTGTGATAGACCCCAGTGTGGACCAATGGTTGGCTGGGCTTAGGAAACACCACCAGAAAAGAGTGCAGCCACAGACCTTGCTCCCAGCTATGACCTCATCAATAAAAACACTCTCAGTGCTTTCATGGTATCAATTCTAATACTAATCGACCACCAAGGGCATTGTGCACACACCCTCAACAAGTCTCTTACAGGAGAAACTCTGCCCCTTCTCTGTGCTGTCACCCAAGTGGCATAGACTTAGTGAGGAGGGCCTGGCAGGCCAGTCATCTCTGTACCATCTAAATCTGGCATATGTAGACTTGTAACACAGCTCCCCATAAGGTCATTTGTCCTTGACCATGAGTAGGTCTTAAACATCTCATTCAGTTCCTCTGCTCCTCCGCCATGTGGTGTCGGGCATAGACTTAAAACAGACCAAAGGAGGAAGGGCTTTGGCCCTAACATTGGGCAGGTTGGGCTCAAAGAAGTAACTTGCCTGAGGTCACATAATATTAGGGAGTGGATTCTGACTATGTATGCAAGACCCCTGCCACCCCTGGTTCCTAACCTCCATGCTGTGATATTTGTCATAGGAGTTTCCGTAATAATACAACTCTATGAACCCTCTTAGTTAAAAGCCACACCCTATTTTGTACCACACAGAGGAGTTTCACGGTCTACCCATGTATTGGCGGCTCCATTTGTCCCTCTGTGTCCACACATGGCAACCCCTCTTCGGGCAACACTAAATGCAGCCTGAAATAGAAGCCAGGGAATGCTCCAGCAGGCTCCGACAGTGTCCTTCACAGGGAACAAGCTGGCTCTCCAGGGGATGCTGGGGTTTTTCTGTTGTCTGGCTAGATCAAGCTTACCCAAGTGGGACTAAGTCTGTGACTTGGAATAAGAATCCAGCTTTTCTTCCCACCTCCTGGGAACGCCCATGATTCTGACCCTTCTGTATCCATGCAGCCTCCTGCCAGGATATGTCCTGCAGCAAGCAAGGAGAGTGCATTGAGACCATCGGAAACTACACCTGCTCCTGTTACCCTGGATTCTATGGACCAGAATGTGAATATGGTGAGGCCCCTATTTTGTTGATAGCACTGTGGTTATTGGTCTTGTGCTAGAGGCGATGCCAGGAAGAAAATCATGTTGGAGTTGCTCCAGTGAGTAAAGGCTAGTCCTAGGGCCTCTCTCTACCATCTGTCAGTCTGCCTCACTCAAATTGTCAGAGACACACACTCTGGGTTAAAACACTTTATTCTTAGAGAGAGCATTTCCTCCCCAAATCTCAAAAGGTAAAAGGGAAATGAAAAGGCAGTAAAACAAAGAGAACTCTTTCAGGCTAATTTTGCTTGTTGGGAATAAAAACCAGTGAAAGAGTGATTATTTCCCAAGATGCAGCCAATACAAAGCTAAAGATGAACAGGTTGTGTTAGAATTCCAGGGAGGTTGGTTTAGGTGGGTTATACAAACAGTTCAGCTTGTAGCAAACCTGACATTGTCTTTCCACTTGCAAAGAAAGAAATCAATATTTCGTCCCCACAGTCACAGAGTGTAGCGAATTTGACCTCCCTCAACACGTGCTCATGAACTGCAGTCACCCTCTGGGAAACTTCCCTTTCAACACAGAGTGCAGCTTCCACTGCGCTGAAGGGTACACACTGAATGGACCCAGCAAACTGGAATGTTTGGCTTCTGGAATCTGGACGAATACGCCTCCACAGTGTGTAGGTATGTAGACCCAGTTCTTTCCATCTTCACTCACAACTAGAATTTCAGAGGGGAGAACAAGCTCCCCCCATTTAAAAGACAAGGGAAATAATGAGGATCTACATGAGATAGGAAATTCTGCTTAGGACTATTACCCGTCAACCAGAGTAACACTAATTTTAATTTTCATGATTTTGTATCTGTGGAGTGAGGTAGTCAGTTTAGCTCTTGATTATCAGGCAAAAGCAATACAAAAGGGTCCTTCTCCCTTTGTTAATTGCAAAGTGAACAGAGTACAATAATGATTTAGGGGTTGGGTATTATTAATTTGATAATTTTACCTTGCTTCTTTAAAAAGTAAACAACAAAAGGATGCTTGGATCTTTCCAAACAGCTATTGAAATTACCACTTAACCATCAAAGTTCATCACCTGCCTGACACTTTGGGAAGACGTAGACAGCTGTTGCAGCATCTTCAGGCTTCCAAGGTGCTAGGCATAATCTAAGGTCTCATGCCATTGTTCTGTGGTTGTTTTCAGCTGTCCAGTGCCCACCCCTGAGGTCTCCTGAGCAAGGAAGCATGACCTGTTTCCACTCTGCAAAAGCATTCCAGCACCAGTCCAGCTGCAGCTTCCGTTGCGAAGAGGGATTTACATTAGTTGGGCCAGAGGTGGTGCAATGCACAGCCTCGGGGGTGTGGACAGCCCCAGCTCCAGTGTGTAAAGGTGAGTTTCAGGCAGTTGGGGATGTATAACGTCCACTGTACCTGGTTCTTGCTGCGAGCACAGATGAAACTGGCTAGCTTATGGAGAAACTGGCCTGAATCACCACAACTTGACTCTCCTTTCACCTACCACTCAGCTAGATTGTGTTCATCTGAGATAGGAAAAGAGTGTCAGTCTCTAGAAAAAAAAAAAAGAGGCTGATTTTACTACTTATTTTAAACAAAATTTAAAAGTCCTCCTTTCCCCCAAACTCACTGCCCTCAAGCAATTTCAGAACGACCTCATTCATAAATTTCACGTAAGAGGGAAAGGGTAGCATCTACATCTGTAAGTAGACACTAGAAGACCTACCAGGACAGGTTTATAGCAGTAAAGGGAATAAAGGACATTAGAAAAATCTTGAAGGGGTCTTTTATTTTAAAGAGATTTAGGTCCCCCTGAAGCCTGGTACTACATACAAGTCTGGACAAACATCACTAGGGTCTCCTGAACCTTGCAGATTCCTAGTGCCACCTGGATTTCCAGAGGTGGTTTCACCATTGCTCTCTAGCTGTGGGCATGGTTTTTCTCCTTCCTCAGTACCTTTCTCTCTGTCCTTGGTTGTTCTCTCCAGCTACGCAGTGTCAGCTCCCGGAAGCCCCTAGCAAAGGGACCCTGGACTGTGTCCACCCCCTCACTGCCTTTGCAATGGCTCCAGCTGCAAATTTGAATGTGAACCTGACCATCGAGTGAGGGGCTGGGACACACTCTGCTGCACTGGCCCTGGCTGGGGGACTGCACCCTTGCCAGCCTTCGAGGGTAGGATTTTTCATTAGCAGCCCCCAGTGCACCGGGAAGGAGTCACAACACAGTGGAAAGATCAAGGGCTCTTAACGTCAGGATGACCTCCTCCAGGCTCTGGCACTGAAACAGGTTGTCCAACGTCCGGGGGGCATGGTTTTCTCCTCCATGAAATGAGCTACGAATTGCAAGGAGCTTCAATGAGGATGAAGTATATAAAAAGTATACAATTCAATAGCTTGTATAACGTACCTCGCAGACAGCCTTTGTTTCTGCCTCTTTTTTCCCTCCCTGCCTCATTGGTGTATAGAAGCTGTGGGTCAGTGTCCTTCCTATACTTCAGATGGAGTCAGAACAGTGGCTACTAGGACACAGGGAGAGATTGCTCCTCATAGCCCTCAGTGGTAGCCTTTGACAAAGGATCAAAGGAACACTGCATTGAAAAAGAGGTTGTGACACAATTCTAGGCAGTTGGCTAATACCACAAAACTGAATTCCGTGTAATTACCTCACACCTTCATCTTATAAAGCAAAAATGGGGACTAAGATGGGGGGAAATGAAATGTTGGATTAGGGAATTCCCGGGAGACCTGGATTATTAAACCCAGCTCTACTACTGTCTACATATAAGACCTTAGGAATGTCACTTAAAATTTCTGGACCTCACTTTTCTCATCTGCCAAGTAAGCGAGAAACACTAGAGGGTCTTTGGTTCTTAAATGCCCTGATTCTGTAAAAAACAGAGGTCTAAGTTCGCAGTGTACAGGTAGTCTTTATACTCTGAAAAACTCCAGGAGTATCCTGGAGATGAAATGCTTCGTCAAGGAAGAGCAGGAGGAAGCCAGTCTTTATCAGAACTGAGGTCACTCGGGGCTTAATTGTGCTCAGGAACTGACCTTGGGCTGCACTCACTTGGCAATTGAAGTCTGATTAGGATGACATCCTGTGTTCAAGAGACAAGGCTCTTTCAGGATCATTTTATAGGGCTCGGTATTAGAGTGCCAACAATAAGCTATGTTGTTCCAGCTTTTTCCTTAAAAGTCCAGTCTGTTCTATATCTCCTCCTTCCAGATCCAATTTCACAAATATTGCCAATAAATATTTAAATAGCACCTTCAATGTTCGAAACACTGCCAGGCTCTGGGAATACAACTCTGGACGAATGACACCAGCCTCAAGGAGACTGCGGTCTAAGGGGCAGAATTACAGTAATGCATGAACAGCTCAACAACAGGGGCTGTGGGAGCACACGGGAAGAGCTTCTAGCCCGAGCTGGGGTGGGTAGGGAAGGCTTCTTAAGGAAAGTGACGTCTACGCTGAGACTCGAAGGGCAGGTGAGTGATCCAGGTAAAGAGGGGCATGGCAAGGTGTTCCCGGCAGATACCTCTTTTCGAAAAAGGAGGATTTAGGGTTCTGCATATACTGACAATGTGGGTTGAAAAGATGGAGCATCTCTCAAGGGGCTCTTCTGAGAAAGAATTGAGCCCTTCTACTGCCCAGTATCAGACTATCACTTTTTCCATTTAGCCATTGCCTGTGAACCTCTGGAGAGTCCTGTGCATGGAAGCATGGATTGCTCCCTGTCTTCGAGAGCGTTTCAGTACAACACCAACTGTAGCTTCCGTTGTGCTGAGGGTTTCACACTGAGAGGAGCTGGCACAGTTCGATGTGCTGATTTGGGACAGTGGACGGCGCCAGCCCCCGTCTGTCAAGGTACTGTGACAGCAGAACGTTGCTTCCATGCCTCTCAGCTTATTCAAGGCATCAGCATGTGCATTGAGTTCCGTCATTCATTTATTATTCAAACATTCACTAAGACTCTACTGTGTTCCAGGCCCTTTGTGTGGGCACTCGGGATGAAGTGGTGAGTGAGGGCAGTCTTAGGCATGTGTTCATTACAGTATTCTGAAACGCAAGGCATGGACTGACATGGATGTCGTGAGTTGGCATGAAGGAAGGAGGGGCTGGGAGGAAAGAATTATGCATGAGGAACAGCATGGAACAGTGGAAGGGTAATGACAAGACATTTAGTCCAGTTCTGTCATTTCCTGGCAACAAGCTTTTTGGTCTCTCTGAAACTCAGTGTCACCTGCAAAATAAGAGTACTATTATCTCCCTTACCCACCTCACTACTGGTTGTGGATTAATGTGTGTAAATGCAAGCTTAAAAATGCTACGAGGGACTTCGCTTGTGGCACAGTGGTTAAGAATCCATCTGCCAATGCAGGGGACACAGGTTCCATTTCTGGTCCGGGAAGATCCCACATGCCACAGAGTAAGTCTGTGAGCCACAACTACTGAGCCTGCGCTCTAGAGCCCGCAGGCCACAACTACTGAGCCCGTGCACCACAATTACTGAAGCCTGGGCGCCTAGAGCCCATGCTCCACAATGAAGAGTAGCCCCCGCTCGTTGCAACTAGAGAAAGCCTGCGCAGAGCAACGAAGACCCAACACAGCCAAAAATAAATAAAATAAAATAAATAAATTTATTTTAAAAAACTGCTATGAGCTTTACAAATGTAGGTAAAATAATGATCATAACATTACCTTGTAAATCATGTGTCTCTGATCTGATTTTACAAAGTGATCTCTTTTAAATAGTTCATGTGCTTAATATTTCGCTCTTGAAGAACTGAGGCATAGGGAAGTCATGAAGATTATTTTTTTTACAAGAGGTACCCCACAAAGAATTTATGTCCCAGAAGTGAAAATATTGGCATTTCATGTGAGATCCCAAGCAATTTATGTGAACCCTGGGTCTAAGTATACCTGATTTTAAAATGAGGCAGTGGTTTGAAAGTAGTGTCTTGAAGAGAGATGTATACGCCCATGTTCATAGCAGCATTATTCATAACAGTTAAAATGTGGAAGCAACCCAAGTGTCCATCATAGATGAATGGATAAGAAAAACGTGGTATATACATACATACAATGGAATATTATTCAGCCTTAAAAAGGAAGGAAATTCTGACATATGCTACAACATGGATGAATCTCAAGGACATTATGCTGAGTGTAGTAAGCCAATCACAAAAAGACAAGTACTGAGTGATTCCACATATAGGAGGTACTTAGAGTAGTCAAAATCACTGAGACAGAAAGTGGAATGGTTGTTGCTGGGGCCTAGAGGAGGAATAGGTAGTTACTGTTAAATGTTCTGGAGATGGATGGTGGTGATAGTTGCACAAAAATATGAATGTACTTAATCCCACTGGAATGTACACTTAGAAATGGTTAAGTGGTAATGGATAAGTTTTATGCTGTGTGTATTTTACTACAGTTAAAAAATTGAAAAAAAAAGTGAGGCAGTAGAGGAATAGATCATCATACACCATGATGGTGAGGCTTAGCGAGGGGAATGGGATGTACTGGGAATGTATTGTCTGAGAGACAAAGACACAGAGAGCCCTTTGACATGCTTAAACGGAGACGGTCTTAAGGGGTCACTGGAGACATTCTTGTCTCCAGTCAGGTAAATGTCTAATCATCCAGAAGAGAGAATTGACTATTCTCTTAAGCATCTAGATATGTGGTTTCAATAACTCCCCTGGTAGGCCTTCCTAGCGTTTTCCACTCTGACATTCAAGGTCTGCATCTGATGCAAAGCTATAACGATTTTAAGACTATTACTACTACTGCTACTACTGCTGCTGCTACTACTACTATTAGTAATAATAATAATAGATAATATTTATTGAGCATTTTAGTCGAACTCCATGAGGTAGTTAAAACTATTACTCCCCTTTTAAAGATGAGAAAAGACTTAATATATATAGAATACATGTGCTCTCTCCATTTATGGCCATCTGCATTATATGATTGAGATCATGGTGTGTATATAATTTTTATCCTGCTTTTTCACTTGACATTGTACATTGAGACACCTCCCATATCTTTCCAAGGTGAAATATATCATATTCCTTTCATGGATCCACGATAGTTAATTTTCGGCCTCTAGTGGCATTTATGTTCATTTTCAATATTTTGCTCTCACAAATAATATCATGATAAAAATTCTCTGAACTGATTTTTGATATGCATCTTGTTACATACTTAGCATAGATTCTTGGGTCCAAAAGTACGATATTTTTAAAACTATGAATACATATTGCCAAATGCTTAACAATGGCTCAACATCTCCTCATAAAGTCCTTCATTTGGCATTGGGATTATATGACACTTTTCTCGTCCTCCAGGTTAAACGTGCCCAATTCAGAAATCCCTCTTGTTGGCACTAGAAAGAGTTAAGGGGTGGAAATCAATGAGTACTTGTTTATTACTTTCCTCACTCCCTTACTTTCTCACTTCCTCACTCCTTAGCGTTGCAGTGCCAGTATCTTCCAGCCTCAAACAAGGCCCAGGTGAACTGCTCCCATCCCTTTGGTGCCTTTAGGTACCAGTCGACCTGCAGCTTCACCTGTGATGAGGGCTTGCTCCTGGTGGGAGCAAGTGTGCTGCAATGCTTGGATACAGGGAACTGGAATGCTTCTTTTCCAGAATGCCAAGGTAAAATGAATTCTTTCCAGTGTCTTGGAAATAAACTGTAGGCTTATTTTAAAAAGCTGTATTTTAAAGGTGGTAACTGTCTAGGGGACAGAAACTTGAAATGGACTGGAAAATGAATAAACACTGTCATCAGGTAACCCAGGGATCCAAAATGCAAATGCCTTCAGGGGCTAGGCAGGTACCACAAGCGACAGGGTGTCTGGCAAGAGGACGGTGGCAGGGGGGTGGGGTGGTGGTCTGGTGCCAACTCTGTCCTGGGGCCTTTCCAAGGGTATGAAGGCTCCTACCATGAACCAGGTGGGCTGTTCTCACTTGGCTAATGATACTATCTGGAAAGAAGGCCAGAGGGAAGAACTGGCCTCAGGATGGTTGTTCCAAGACTGATCTGGCACTTTGCTCCTAGGAACCACGGAGTACAATGGTGGAATGGGGGGTAACTCCCGGGTTTAACAGTGGAATGGGAGGGGCAGAATTTACACTTTGCAGATCTTGCAGATCTCGGAGGATGCTGCAAACATCCTCCGAGATCTGTGTAAGACTAGAGAGATCCACTTAGGATAAAGTGAAGACTGATGAAAAGAGGAAGAAACTAATTTGTACCTGCAAGGTCAACAGGATTCTCAGAAGAAAAAAAGTATATCTTCAGCATAAGCATATTTATCTGCATTACACTTGATATAAAGTAAAGGCAGTTACTGTATGGAATAGAACCGGTTCTAATCATCTGTGTTTAGGAATTGAAGCACAGAGGTACACTTTTTATACTCCCCATTCCTTTTTCTACTCAATGTATCCAATTATTTACTTATATTTATGGCAAATACTGCTTTTAAAAAATAAAATTTTTATTTATAAAAGCTACAGAAAAATAAGAAAATAGAGAAACAAAAATATCCTCTTAAATACCTCCCCCAAATACCCAACCCTAAAACAGACACTGGTTATGTTTCTCCATTCTTGTATGAATTCTTCCAATATTTTCCCACTTTTTCCTCCATGTGATTAGTATTTTTATGATGCATATATATACAATTTTAGTAATAAAATTAGGTAGGTAAAATACTAGCCAATTCTGCATTGTTTGCCTTTGCTTTTCACTTCGTACCCACTTCCAACATGAGTGAAAGCAGGCAGAAACATGTTTTTAATAAAAAGGAAACCACTTGCTATTCAGGTCACACACAAGCACACGCACACACACGTACGCACTACTGTTAAGTTAGGTCAACAGTGAGTGAATGAACGAACGAACGAACGAACAAAGGGGCTGACCAACTCAACAGAACTGCGTGTCCTTTAGCCCCAGGCACAAGAGAGCATGGCAAGCCACAGGGGCTAGGGATGGGCACACCTTCTGAGCTGGGTCTGCAGAGACCAAGGTGAGGCTTGTGACCTTGGCTCTTCAGCTCTCACCCGGGCTACACTGAAGGTTGGATATACTACCAAGTCCACACAGCTTTGGGGAAGAACTTGGAGTCCCTGAGGAGGGGTTACAATGCTTAGCACCCTTCCGAACAACCCTGGGCCGTTCAGGGCACAGATTGCAGTTCATTGCCCCACACTGGCCCGCCTGTGGGTGTTTCACAGCAAGGAGGCTTACACTCACCATGGCTTCCTGTGACCTTCCAGTTCCCTTCCGCTTTTAGTTCTTTGTTTACTCTGACCGAACTTTCTCCTCTTGTTGCTGGGCGAGCATCAAGTGAAATACCCAAATGTGGTCTGCGCAGGAAGGTACCACGAGGCTTGCACTCACAAGCTGTTGTAATGCTCTTGAGAGAGTGTTCTCAATTTCCCTTTCCAAGGTCCCCCTTGCCCCTGTATCCCCACCCGAGCTATCAGAAGGCAAGGCCACAAAAGAGCTGCAAACGGACTCATGGTACCAACACCCTCCCAATTTGTCCTTACAGTTTATAGGCTTCTTGACTTGTCTGCTCTCCCTTACCCACCACTCCCACACTGAATACAAGAAGACTTTTCAAGTGGCAGAAAATAACTAGGTCTTTCAACAAAGGGATGAGATTGGGGGGTTGGGGGTGAAATGTAGCTGGAAAGGAGAAGTGAGGAAGGGAAGAGAGAGAAAGAGAAATAGAAAATGCTCTCAAAACCTCAAGCAGTTCAAATCAGTGGAAATGGCCCTAGGTTCATCCACACCACCACTGTCTCTGGTCTAAAGCCATACACTACCCAATCAGGCCAAACAGTGAAGAAGAAACACCCTAAACCATGCATTCTCTTAGCCTTCATTTTTTAATGCCAATATGTTTAATCTGAGTTTTATTTCCCTAATTGGCTGAGGGATATATCTTGGCAGCCATTAACATTTGCCTACAAAGTGTTTTCACTTTTTAGCCTTGTAAAACTCCTGGGAGCTATTTAATGCTATTCTCCACATTTTAAAGGTGAACATATTGAGGTTCAGAGAGGTTAAGTAACTTGCCAAAAGTCACACAGCATGATCTCCAACCAAATCAAGTCCTCTAGCACCACAAAATCCACATGGATAAACTGTGGCAAAGAAGCATGAGATCTTATTTACTGTTTTTTGTAGGTGAACAAGTAGGGTCATCTGGGGCTGGTCACTGTAGGATGAGACTGGTGGGAAGAGCATCTGCAGATGGCCAGTTACATTATGTGCCTACTTTGTGTCATGATTGTTGAAATATTTTTAAATTTAATTTTTGCCTATGATTTAGTTAACTTATTATCTTATATAACTGAGGATCCCTGCAAGGCAAGGATTGTTTTTTCTCCCATTTCATAGATGAAGCAACTGAGATTCAGAAAGCTTATTGTCCAGAGATACATTGCTAGTAAGTAACAGAGGCAGGCTTTGGACCCAGATTCTTTCCACCACTTGGTTGGGGGAAGGAACTTCTGGAAGGGGAAAAAGTATTTTACTCCATTTCCCTATTTCCAATCACTTGTCATTGTTTTATGGCAAGGTGATTAGGTCTATCTCTGAAGAAGGTATCAAGGAAGCAGCCAGTCCTTCTCCTGTCCGGGGGCAACTAACATGAGCTGCATCACTATCTTTCCCAACAAAGCACCAGCTGCCTTTTAAATCACCTCTAAAGCTCTTTGGGGGTGAGCATTTCAGGATACCAATCCACTGTCAACTGCTGCTATTTCACATGTACAAGACTTCTACCTGGTGACAAAGCACCATGAAATTCAAACAATCATTTCTAACCCCATGTTGCCCTGGTACGTTAAGGACACACACACACACACACACACATACACACACACACACTGATTTAAGTTTCTGTGTTCTAAAACAACCTCCTCTCTCCTCCTCGGCCACGCCCACGGTAGCCGTTACCTGCGCACCTCTCCCAAACCCGCAGAATGGAACAAAGACCTGTGTCCAGCCTCTTGGAGATTCCAGTTATAAGGCCACATGCCAGTTCACCTGTGATGAGGGATTCTCTCTATCTGGACCGGAAAGATTGGACTGTACTCCATCTGGACACTGGACAGATTCCCCGCCAACGTGTGACGGTAGGACCATGGGTCTATCCTCTCTTACAGCTTCTCAAGTAACAGTATAGCATGGAGGATCATCAGGAATTCAGGTAAACCTGTTCTTAAGCTAAAGGAAGCTTTCTCCACAAAGCGTAACAATCTAGACCAAAAGCTTTTCTCTCTCTCTGAATGTTCTTTTTTTTTTTTTTTTTATAAATTTATTTATTTATTTGCTGCACTGGGTCTTTATTGCTGCGCGCGGGGATTTTTTAGTCATGGCGAACGGGGGCTACTCTTTGTTGTGGTGCGTGGGCTCTAGGCGTGCAGGCTTCAGTAGTTGTGGCTTGCAGGTTCAGTAGTTGTGGCTCGCGGGCTCTAGAGCTCAGGCAGTAGTTGTGGTGCACGGGCTTAGTTGCTCTGCGGCATGTGGGATCTTCCTGGACCAGGGCTTGAACCCGTGTCCTCTGCATTGGCAGGCAGATTCTTAACCACTGCACCACCAGGGAAGTCTTCTCTGAATAGTCTTATAATAATAACTTTAAACATTTCATAGTTTTATAACGTGTTTTAGCATCACTGTGACATTTGATGTTTATTACAATTCTAAAATAATGAGGATAGGCAGTATTGTCTCTGTTTTACAGATGAGAAAATAGAGGCTCAGAGATTATGTAACTTGTCGGAATTCACACTATTAGTAAGTGATGAAGTTCAGCTATGTTACCGGGACTTTTACTTCATTATAAAGAATTTTTCTACTACACTCTTACTCATTCATTCCACTCATCCACCTTCGCTGAGCACTACTAAGCCCCAGACACTGAGCTTACTCAGTGATGGATGTAATTTCATCCCAACCCCTCAAGGATCTCACAGTTTAGCTATTTGTGTATGTTTCTCCTTGCTCAACTTCTATATGGATTATGAGCTCCTTGAGGGCAGGAACTGTGCCGCATTCCCCTTTGTATTTCCTGCAGCAACTAGACAGAAAAAAAAGTAGGTGTGTGACAAGTATCTGTTGAATTGAAGCTTATCATTTACTGGTTAGATTTATTCAAGCTCAAGCCCTATTGACAATGAATTAGTAGATCCTCAAAGGCGAGGGCCAGATCTTATCTGTCTTTGATTCCCCTGAAACATCTGACTGACACCTACCTAGTATGTAGTATGCTCTAAAATAGAAGTTTATGAATTGATTAATTTATAGCTCATGTTTACTTTCAAAAGTTGCCATTGTTCTATTGTTCTGCGTACTATACCAGCAGTAATAGCTAATTTGTATTGCTTGTGTAAATAAGTACCAGCTATTTCATATGCATTTTTGCATTCAGACCACACAACAATCCTTAACATGGTTATCACTCTCCCCGTTTTAAAGATGAGGAAATGGAAGATAAATAGCTCACGAAGATCTAATAGATAGGAAGTAAGGAGCTAGGATTCAAACCCAGGTCTAGCCTGATTACAGGGCCAGAGCTTTTACCACTACACTACACTACACTGCCACACAGTGGCAGGTTTCTAAATCCCGGGTCAGTCACTTGTAAATTTACTCTTTTCCACTGCTCTTGTCTAGTTGCCGAAATGAGTGATCAAATGAGAGAATGAGAGTGATCAAATGAGAAAATATGTTGATAGAAATCTATCAGTGAAAAGAGCTAAACACTTATTCCTTCTCGTGGAATGAGCACTAGATTCATATCCAAAGACCTGTATTGCTCTTCCGTGGAGTCATGGACCATGTACATCATGTCACACCCTTGATTTTCTCGATTCCAAAAGGAGAGGAGTGGACGAGATCAACTCTGAGGTCTCCGTATGCTAACACATATAAATGGAATCTAAAGAAAAATGGTTCTAATGAACCTAGGGGCAGGACAGGAATAAAGCCGCAGACATAGAGAATGGACTTGTGGATACGGCGGTGGGGAGGGTAAGCTGGGACGAAGTGAGAGAGTGGCATGGACATATACACACTACCAAATGTAAAATAGATAGCTAGTGGGAAGCAGCCACATGGCACAGGGAGATCAGCTCGGTGCTTTGTGACCACCTAGAGGGGTGGGATAGGGAGGGTGGGAGGGAGACGCAAGAGGGAGAGGGTATGGGGATATATGTACACATACAGCTTATTCACTTTGTTATACAGCAGAAACTAACACAACATTTTAAAGCAATTATACTCCAATAACTATGTAAAAAACAACAACAACAACAACAACTCTTGAGGTCTCTTCCCTGGACACGAATTCTGTAGACTAAAGGACATCAAATGCTATCACCTGCTGTTAAAAAGATATACTACAAGCCACCGGAGGAATCTAGAACATTTATGGCTGATATCATTAGGGCTTCATCACTTATTTCTCAATCACTCGTTTGTTTATTCCATGGGCATTTATCATAAGCTCTGTTTTTCCACATTCTGTTTTAAAGCTAAAGAATAAAAAAACCCTAAGAGATATCTCACTAAAGTTTAAATCATATATGCAATCAACATGGTTGTTAAATCTGTAATCTCTGAAGCCCCCATTTCCCCTCACTCCTTTCCACCTCCTGTTCTCCACACGAGGCGGCATTTGCCCACCACCCTTCAGGCCTAGCCCTGCCCAGTGTCTAGAACCAAACTTGACCAGGGGCAGCAGCTTTAGTCAACTATGGGCTTTGGAATTGTCAACCCTGTGTGCACCTGATCATCAGCTCTGGTTTTTGTACCTGTGTTTCTACCTCATTCTCTAAATTTATTCTCTAGATTTAGGCAGATAGTTCCTCTTCTTTTCCCATATGCCCGAGTCCATGAATTTTTAACCCTTCAGCACTGAACCCTGATTTTTCACATGGTGTTTTTCAGAGTCCTGGGCTATATCAAAGGGGCGTGAGGGCCACCAAGTAAGGAGGGGTGGTGTGGCAGGTGCAAAGCTGAGTCTCCTGCTTCACAGCACAATGTGAGGTTCCATTTTTTGAGCAGGTCCACAGATATTTCCCTTTTAGTTAGAACGCCAGTTTCCTGGTCTCTCTAGGACCTGAGCTCTGCCTGTATTTTCCAGTCTCCTCCCAGCCTTTGCCCCGCCCCCCCCAGGACCTGAATTCCTTTCCCTGAACCTAAGCAGTGCTGAATTGCTTATATCCGGTTTCTGTGTCCCCCATGTCACCACCGGTTGAGCCACTATCCTGACACAGATTACTGTTTTCCCAATCACTTTGTCACTGACCCTCTGGAGACCATGTTTGGCTGCTGGACCCAAGTCCTAATGACCAACCTCACCTTGATGGGGAGGGATGGGTCCTGGTTCCAAATCCCAATCCTAGCTCTGTCCTTCTGCCACATCCTTGCTCATCCAAGTTCTAAAATATAGCAAACTGTTGCCCTCTAAGCTCTGGCCTGGCTCGCTCACATCTCTGTTTTATTTCTCCACTCCCCCAACATTTCTCTGACTCCATGAAGATTCCTAGCCTTTATTTTTAAAATTTGAGTTTAGAACAGCCAACTCAATTAAATTTATTATTTATAATATATCTTTTTTCCAAAAAATTCTTGACAAAACTGTATCCAACTCAAGTAAAAAGAGATAGTACAAAGAAACAGAGAATTAACTAAATATGTCATAAGATAATAATAGAGTACCAGTGATCCCAATAATTCATGAATTCACAGGCAATCATGTACAGCTACTTCATGGATTACAGAAAAACGTCAGTGAAGACCTTTCCAGTAGGCGGCACTGCCTTTAAGTCCACAAATATAGAGCATTAAGTATGGTGATAAAAGCAACCCTTACCCATTCTCTATTCTTCTTGTAATGACTCAGGTTTTGGTAAAGTTTTAGAGTAGGCTCAAGAATATGACGACTTTTTAAAGTTACCCACAGAGGTCATTCCTTAGTAAAAATCTCTTCCTCTACATCTGCACTAGGTCCCTTCACTCCAACAACTTCCTTGACAACTCCACAAATTTAATTCAGCCCATGTTTGCTGAGTGCCCACCACTTGCCAGTTCTGGGTTAGGCTTCCATGAACCTCACCAAGGCTGCCCCTCAGACAGGAAAGCATGCTTCCTTACACAAGTCAGTCCTTAGATTCAACAAGGTTCATGTTTACAGAAGAAGGATTAGAGACTTTCCTAGCTACAAAAGGCTATATCTATAACCTTGTCAGAAAAAGACTGACAAGACTGAGACCAAAGCAATATCCTCCAAGTAGATTTAATGCTGTAGTAATTCTCTTTGTATACTAGGGGTCACTTAAATCAATTTTTTAAAATAGTAACTCCTCTTGTTTCTTTTCACACCATGTAAAAATACTTGTTAGAATGTGTCCAAATTAAATTGTGCTAACTTACTTATTCGTTCATTTGACAAATATTTTTGGACCCCCTACTTTGTGCCAGGCACTGTTGCCTGGGATACAGTGTTGAAAAGAGCTGACAAGGTCCCTGCTCTCATGCAATTGACATTATGTATTTTCTTGGGCTTAAATATGAAATTCTTGGAGATTTTGAAAAAGTTATTTTAGTAAAAATGTTCACAAATGATTTAATGTCTATGACTTATACCAATAGATATGTTAAATAAATGTTTGATAAATGGAATTGATCTGCCAGGCATGGATTTATTAATTACTCAAAAATTTGAGAGTTCTAAACTGAAATTCAGTATGGTACTTTGGCTATTTGAATGGATTCACACGATAAGGATCCACAATCCTTCAGTGAACAGCCTGCCACCAAAAAGCACGTGGGCCAATATGTAAAAGCCAATACATCACTTTTCCGTGAGGCATTACATAGGACTTCAAGAGATTTTTTTTTAAAAAGCAAGATAGCTAAGCAAAATGAGCCTTATCTGACCAAGGCATTGCTTTCAGATAGCCTTGGATTTAAAGAAAGAACAGTCACTCAGTTTGTCAATAATCCAATATTTGTTGATAAATAACAGTCTTATGTCAGAGACCTTCGTGGGGAGAAAGACATGATCCTAAAAGAAACAGGTAACTGCAATAATTTATCAAAACAGTTTTTGAGGGAAATAGTAAATTAAAAATTCATTTGCTCATCCACTTGGCATATAGTTGTTGAGATCCTGCAGTGTGAATTGTGGGAGACACAAAGATTTATGGTTCTTGGGTTTTAGGAGCTTTCCATCCAGGAGAAGAGGGAAGAGATGACATGTGACATGACAGCATATGAGTTCAAAGAAAAAACTGATGCGTTCAGAGGGGAAGACTTCAGGTTGCAGTGATCAGCAGAGGCTTTAGAGAGGCTGTGTTCATTTGGATCCTAGAGGATGCGTGGGATTTTATTCAGTAAAAATTGAAAGAAATTTAGGGCAGTGCGAGCCAAGAACCAGAGGCAAGAACACATGAGGTCAGTTCAGGGACTTCCCAGGAACTAATCTAGCTTCACCAGGAGGTTTTGAGCTTTCCTGTGCTATGAAACTGTGGTTAAAAAAAAAAAAAAAAAAAAAAAAAAAGCCTGGGGATCCAAATGGAAGAAATAGTAGTTTAGGACCCAAGATGATCATTGCAGGTTTAGACGTGTTGAATTTGTGGAGACAGCAGGATATCTAACCGGAAGTAGTCTCAGGAAGGACAGAAGTGAAAACCTGGACTGCATTTATACAGATAGGACAGTGAGAGTTGGGGGTAGGCTATGAGGTCTCTAAAGCAGCAGGTGTAGAGAGAAGAGGATGAAATTGTGAATTCTTGAGTATGACTGCCTAAATCCTTGACTTCTTTGTTTTTGTGACTTCTCCCTATACTCCTCTCTGCAAGCCCACCATCCCTCCCCCTGCCCTTTGTACTTCATGACCTGCTGTGTTCATTGCGAAATGCCTGCTACCTAGCAAAACACCTGACACAGTGGGAGCTCAATAAGTAGTTAATATTTGTTGAAAATGTGAATGAATAAATTTGGTGCAAAACAGGGCTGCCAAATCAATTTGGAGATTGTGACATTCTTGATTTGATTCTCCAGCCATCAAGTGTCCAGAACTATCTGCCCCAGAGCAGGGAAGCCTGGATTGTCCTGACACTCATGGAGAATTCACTGCTGGCTCCACCTGCCATTTCTCCTGTAACGAGGGCTTTAAGCTGGAGGGGTCCAACCATATTGAATGCACAGCTTCTGGAAGATGGACAGCACCCCAACCGACCTGTGACGGTAAAACAGGATACACTTGCCCGGACACTTCTTCTTCTGGAAATTTCCTCAACAAAAAATAACAAACACTTATATACACTCTTAGTATATGATGGGTACACATGATATCATTATTATTGTGAAAGCTCCACTTCTTCTCATGAAGTGGGTTATCTACTGGGGTCTAGGAAACACAGCCTGGATTAAAAAATGTATAAGGAGTGACAGGACTTTTTCACATTTGTGAATAAACGATAACACCGATTCTTAAGCACAAATTTTCTTTCGTAATTGTGGCCTCTTTGTCTCAAAGAGCTTTGTTGAGTCGATTGAATGGTTTCCATTGCTTCATCGCCAGGAGAGAGCACTAGGGGTGGAGTCACCGGTCCAGTGTTTCAAATCAAGGAACTGAAGTGGAGAGGGGCCAACTGCCATCTTTCTGCCACGTGGCAAGTTAATGACAGCCAGTGGCAATATCCACGCCTCACATTTCATGCTGACCTTTGGCCAGAGGACAATACCACCTCCCAATAAAGCAGCACTGAGCAAGCAATTGGCCTATACATATTTCTCTTTCTACTGAATTCTTATATTTCTGCACCAATTATTCTGGTTTGGTTTTGTTTTGTTTTTTTTTAGTATCAGTAACATTGACGGCGCCCCTCCCCCCCCTCCAATTTCTTCTTCTGGCCAGGAGAATCATCTCTCCAAGGACAATTTTAGATCATTTTTCTCATCTGGTTTTCCATACCTGATTTTAATAGTTTTCCTTAACTTCCTTAAGGAGCTATTGCTAGAACCTCCCTGATGATGAAAGGAGTGGAAGGCAGTTACTCCATGTCAGTCTTAACTCTGTTGTGCTCTTTCTAATTGGGAGCTCTCTGAATTGAAACATTTTCTCACAACAGACACAGTATCAGCTCCTACTGTAGAGGTGCAATGCCCATCCCTCGTCACTCCAGAGCAAGGAACAATGTCCTGTCAGCATCATGTGGGAACCTTTGGTTTGAATACCACTTGCCACTTTGGATGCAAAGCTGGATTCACACTCATGGGAGACAGTGCTCTCCGATGCACACCTTCTGGACAATGGACAGCAGTAGCTCCAGCATGCAGAGGTAATGTGAAAAGGAACAGGCAGTTCTGATGCTATCTTCCAGCAAGCTAGTCACTGGACATGCCTGTCGAAATCCCATCCAACCCCAATGACCACTTCAAGTGTCAGCTCCTCCATGAAATCCACACCAATCCCAATTAGAAGCAATGTGCAACAGGCATACCAACTTTTCCCCTTCCTTATGTCACAAGGTAATGCCCTGGTACTCAAAGACCTAAAGGAGGAAACATATGTAAATGTCCAAAATGTGTTAGAACAATACACACGCTAAACACGAAGCCAGCTATATGAATTGTGAAATATAAGTTACAATTCTGTTAATGATGTGGCAGTGTAAATATTCCATATTTTCATAATTGGAAGCTAAATAAAAAGATAAATCATGACTGATACCTCTTGAAGACCTATCGCCCTATGCACGAAGCACTGTGTCTCTTTCATCACTGTATTCCCTAGGAAGCACAGCACAATGTTTTGCAAATGTCACTGTTGCTCAGTAACATTTGTCTGAGTTAAATTCAGTTTCCTGAGTTGAGTTAAATTTGAGTTCTATTTAGTTTTCTATCCACAAATTTAGGAGAATAGCCTGAAATTCCCTGACAAATAGTTTAATGAGTATGGCAGTCTCTACCTCTTTCAAACTTCCAGAGGCCAGCTATGCTGAACACTTGTTATTTTAAGAAATATGTGCTGACATGCCAGCTTATTGCCAATGGTAGTAATAATGACATTTAGGACAACAGTATTTTTGAGAAGCAAAATTTTGTAGATAGTATTTTGGTAGGTAAGATCGATCAATCCACTGGCAGGTATTTATTGAATTGCCACTATGTGCCCATCCTAGTTCTTTGGCTATCATTCTTTGAGTGGATATCTTAGTACATGTGATGTTGGAAGGGCTAGTGGGAATGTCAAAAGTAGCTCATTTCCTTTCTGATCTTTTGTATTCTACCTCATCTAATGGCAATGCTAGGCAGGTTTCAAATGAATCCATAATCTCTTTTATGTTCATTCTATATGTTTGTTTTTCCTGCATTCTTTTTTTCTGCAGCTGTCAAATGCTCCAAGCTACATGTTACTGAGCCAATAGTGATGAACTGCTCCAACCCTCGGGGAAATTTCAGCTATGGATCAACCTGCAGCTTCCATTGCCCAGAGGGTCGTTTACTTAGTGGCTCAGCGAGAACAGTGTGCCAAGAGAATGGCCAGTGGTCAGCTATCATGCCAGCGTGCCAAGGTTTATTTCTCATATGGGTTAGGAAGTCGCTTTGATACGGAAAATAATGAAATCAGTGTTTCTCCTCTGAGTATTTCTGACACGGGTTGCTTTCCATCACTGGGTTTCCCCTGCATTTAATAATTGTTTCACAATGAATCAGATAGCATCTCTGTACCTCATGCAAAGCAGCGGGAATCAAACTCAGCCACTCTGTGTAAACAATCACCACTCCTTTTTCAAAGCTCCATTTGTGAAATGAATACTCTCATTTCTTTATAATCTGTGTGTAGTACATCTTGAAGTTTCAAAATGTTTTAAACTGAAGGTTATTTAATGCAGAATCCTAATTTATTATCTCAGAAGATCTTTGTTTAACATATACCTCCAAAAATACAATATATCTTCCTTAATTAAGCTCCATCTGTTTGTAAGGTTTATTTCATCCCCCTCCCTTTTTTTCATTTCTTTTCTCTAGCAGCTTGTTGTAACTACTTTTCATCACATAAAAATCTTCAATTGCCCCCCCCAATTGCCCCCAGTTTATTTTGTTTATCCAAACTTCCATTTATTGTGTCCACCATTTAATCATCTAATTCCTTTTATTGAGTCCTTACCCTGACTCCTTTGGAAATTATGTTTGATATCTAAGCATTAGGAAGAAAATCAGGCCCTGCGTGCATCCCATTCTGTTGCAGTGGTTTATGACTTCCAGATCTTTTTGTGCCGGGTTGTTAGCAGTGCCAGGACCTTTGATGACTTACTTGATCTCACATCTTAGAGTTCTTGGGGACCTCCTGGGGAAATGATGGTCTTCTGCACAATACACTTCTTATGTCTTGCACGTGTGCATGTGTTTATTTTGCAGCGGGGCCATTGACTATCCAGGAAGCCTTGACTTATTTTGGTGGAGCAGTGGCTTCTACAACAGGTTTAGTGACGGGTGGGATACTCCTGGCTCTGCTAAGAAAGCGTTGCAGACAAAAAGGTAAATAGGAAAGAATATTCTCCTTATTTTCTTCTTTCATGTGATTTGGGGCAGGGCAGTGAAACGACAACTTCAGTAGTTCATGTCTGAAAACATTTGCATTAAAAGAAAACAAGGGGCTTCCCTGGTGGCGCAGTGGTTAAGAATCCGCCTGCCAGTGCAGGGGACACGGGTTCGAGTCCTGGTCCGGGAAGATCCCACATGCCGCAGAGCAACTAAGCCCATGCGCCACAACTACTGAGCATGTGCTCTAGAGCCCGCACGCCACAACTACTGAGCCCATGTGCCACAACTACTGAAGCCCGCATGCCTAGAGCCTGTGCTCCGCAACAAGAGAAGCCAATAATAAGCCAGTCCTCTTCTAATAAGCTAATGGGTCTCTTCATCTTTCCTCATGGAAAGTAATTGGGGGTATCAGAGGGGTCAGGGATGCTCAAATCCAGGAACAGAAAGTGGCTATGTTAAAAGTACCTGCCAGCATTCTCATGGAATTGAGATTTCCACACCTATTTTTTTTTTAACATCTTTATTGGAGTATAACTGCCTTACAGTGGTGTGTTAGTTTCTGCTTTATAACAAAGTGAATCAGTTATACATATACGTATGTCCCCATATTTCTTCCCTCTTGCGTCTCCCTCCCTCCCACCCTACCTATTTTTTTTTTTCCTACCTATTTTCAACTGCTCAGAGGAAGAACCCCTTGTTTCCTATTCTCACGCTCTCTCCCTTCACAAAGCCACCAGGGCATTAGGCTGGTTTTCTAATGTTCCCTCATATACTCTTCTGTGAGTGAGTAAATAGGACAATAGACAAACAATAACACTCCTTACAGACCAAAAAGCTACAACCAGTCCCTCCATGCAACATTTGTGCTTGGTTAACCAAATCCAGAAGGCAGAGGTGAGAGCTCCTAAGACCTGAATCCTAATCTCCATTACCATGTAGGAATCACCCTATTCCTGCATTTTCCCCAAGTTCTTTCTTTAGTTTTGAGACATTTCCAGGGAACCCTCTGAACCGTGGAGAGGGCCCAGCAGCCACCTATCCTCCAATATCTTTACAATAAATAAATTCATTTGTGGAGATGGGGAATTTTCCCTTGACCTGTCCCAATTTGATTTTAAACTTTCTAGGATTCTGCGGTCAAATACTAGGAAAATGCTGCATACTGTGTCCCTCCCCTGCAAATTCAAAGTGCGCATTCATTATTACACTGAAGGCTCAATCATGCCCTGTAATAAATATACTTGTTCATCTTCATGTCACTTAATATTTTCTAAATGTATTTAGGCATGAGATGCTTTTCCTTTTTTATCTACCCATGGGATGATTGACAGACCTGCTGCCATGTTTAAAGTTTCCACTATCAGAGTCCATTGTTTGGATTAAGACAGGAGGCCCCCAATCACATATGTGATCAGGGGAGAAAAACATCCACTGTTATGTTGGTTTGGATTTGTTTCCTCGCTTAGCTTGCCCAAGTAACGACTGAGGGAGCGTGACAAAGGATGCAAAGGTAGAGGGCCTCCAGTGCCAAAGAAATGAGTTTCGAGAACCAATGGTCTCAACAACAGCCAAGAGTAGCGAAGAAGATGAAGGCAGGGACCAGAGGTAGGAGGAGAGGTTGTTACTGAAAGGGAAGAGGAGAAAGATGAGTGGACTCTGGAGTTACATATCGTTGAATGTTTAATTTAGCCTAAAACAGGTCCCACCTCTTAGGGAGGGATGTTCCCTACACGTCTCTTATAATGAGCCCATCTGGAAATCAGTCTGCTGACTCTCCCCTATCACTGATGACCTTTCTCCCTCATCTCATTTTTTACTCTTAAACCAATCTTCTGTGTCTTCTTGCTTATTTCAGATGAAGGAAAAAGCCCCTTGAACCCTCAAAGGTAAGATGGAAATGTTTTATGATGAAGTTTTTCTAGTTTGACTTTTTAATTCACTGTAGTATGTCAGAATGATTATACAGATGACCCCTTTTTGAAACAAATCTTTGGCAATGTCCCCTTGACTAATTCTGAAGTAAAATATACAGATAATATGTCCTAGCAATACATAATGTTTTAAAAAATCAATAGGTGCCCTAATGATAATATAAAGGAGGAATACAAGGGAAAGTGACTTGGAAATAAAATGCTAGCGCTGAGGCACTACACTAGCAGATGCTATGGGGTCATCAGATGCTTGGACCTTCATTCAAACAGAATCACTATGAAGGCAACAGCATAAAGGTCAACTGAGAGGAATATTCTGTTAGTGATTCAAACAGTACCAGAACCGTTGCCAACACCAACCTGATTTTTTTAAATGATGAACAACTCTGGTAAAGAGTTGGAAAACCTGTTATTATCTTCCCTTAATTCACATGGCAATTACATTTTAAAAGATGCACAAAAAATTTAATATTTATATGTAAAGCAGTTAAGTTGCAGGATCAGAGATTTTTCACCTCCATGAACGTTGAGTAGCTATTCTAAAGTTATGTGGAGTGTGTAAGACAATTCTTTTGCGCCCCAGGCATATTAGGACATCCAGCACCCATGGCCCCTGCTTAAATGTCAATAGTAAGTCTCGATCATTATGAAAATCAAAAAATGCCTATAGGGAGCAGTACTACCATTCTTTGAAAACTATTGCCACATGATCAAGTATCAAGGCTGGAGTTTTATAATTCACCAAGAAGAGGCTGCAGCAGGGGCACAGCAAGTATTCAGTACCTAAAGCATCAACAATAACATGGGTATAAAGTGCAATGCAAATTACTCAGAGCTGTTAAGTGGGATCTTGAAAATCTCTTTGGTTTTATTCTTCTTTCCCACTAAAAGCAGAGAATTCCAGGGGTGGGACGGTAATCCATGGTCTCTGGAGGAACTATGTGCAGGACTGGAGTCAAGGACAAAGCATAATATGGCAGGTCATCTTTGTGTTTCTCTTCTTTAGCCACCTAGGAACATATGGAGTTTTTACAAATGCTGCATTTGACCCAAGCCCTTAAGGTAAGTTATCTATGAAAGTATTTTTGAAGGAAATAGAACAGTAGGGAAAAAGGAAGAATATAAAGCTTGACTTTTCTTTATATAATCATGAGTCACATTTTAACCATGTATTAAATGTTCAAACCACGCAGGAAATTGTGTTGGCAGTAGGGGACAGGTATAGCAGTAGAGTGACAATAGAAAGTGAGTTCATAGGAAGATTTCCATTTCCTCCAGGATAGAAATGTTCTAATTAGACATAACTTATGTCAGGATGTATGACATTCAATTACTGGCTTCTAGGTGGTACTGATACTGCAGCTTTGCTTGATCACCAGAAGTCACGAGTGCTAGAAAAATTTTACAGACTTTGTGGAGCCAATTCCCTATGCGACCTGCTAGGAAAACAAAAGTAATATGATAACTTCTCTCCCCCAAAAAGCTCAGTGAATGGTTGAGTTTCCTAAGAGAAGTAGCCTAGATGGCAGAATATCTGGAATCTAGGAAAAGATTATACTAAGCCTTAGGGGGTACATATGATGAGAGCTTTCTTTTATCTTTTTCGGGAAAATATAATTATTTTAATTTTTTGTCTCATTTTCAGAGACCTGTCCTTCTCTTGGTCACCTCACTCAACCTCCACAGGATCCTATTTTTGAACATCAGCCTTCCCGACAGACTTGACTATAACTGTAGCTTATTTGCCTCAGTTTTCTGTAAATACTTGTGAATAAAGGGCGTGGAATTTCCTTTAGATTAGCTCTGGACCGGAGCAGAAGAACTGTACCACAAGCCCCAACTCTCCACCCACCACCCCTTCCTGCTCCATTTCCTCTTCCTCCAACACAAGCCTCAGAAGCTGGGACTGAATGTTTCTGCCGTGGTCTGTGGGCTCTGCCCCAGCTGTCACTTGAGATACTAGTTAACTAGGGCCTGGAGCATCTGACTCCCCAGAAGACCAGACTGCAGAAAAATAAGAATGCCTCTTTATTTTTGGATTGGAGGAAATCATCCTCTACTTGGCTGGAAGGCGGGAGGCATCTCTGACTTGAAGGAATTTCTGTAGGATTTCCTGGGTCTTCACTGCTTGCTGTTTGTGAAGGCTTTTAGACCTCTGCTGCGAGGCTTCAAGAGAAGCCTCTGGATGGCACCAGAGGCTGCAGAAGACTAAGAATCAAGACAGGAAGGTACATGTCACTGTAGACCTTCCCTCCACCGGTCATTCTCCCCCAGAGGACCCAAAGACCAATACTCGAACGTCTAATTAAAGGGATTCCCCCAAATGCCGTGTTCTATTATTTGACGTTTTGTTGAATAAGATCTGTGTCCGTCACTTTGCATACATGAATGTAATGCACAATCACAGTAGTCCCAATTACAAGCTCAACCCTTCAGTGAGCAAATATGTATCTTACCACCACCATAAACACACAAGAAAATCAGAGAAGCAGAAAAATGTCTTCATCACCTGAGTGTGTTTTACACGTTCTTTAATTCACGTGCTTAATAAATAGGTTATTGAAAGTTACACAGTAGTTGTCTGAAACTGATACAAAAAACGTAGAGCCAAACAATATAGTTGTCCTCTCTGTGACAGGACACATGTGAGGCAATGAACATGTCACACAGACTAGGTAAACATGCAAATAAAAACGCAAATAAAACACGCAAATAAAAATGGTGAAAGTCTAACTAAAGGTTACAAGATTTTGCAAGAATTTTGGTAGTAACCTTGGGATTTAGGGACACATTGCTTTTAAAAAGTTTCACTCATATACTGTACATAGCGTCTCTGACTGCGTACTTTATGCCGATCATTAGGCTCCGTGTTATAGGACGATGATTATCACCCTGTCTCCTGAGTCAGAATCTACCTTTTGGGGCTTCCCTGGTGGTGCAGTGGTTGAGAATCTGCCTGCTAATGCAGGGGACACGGGTTCGAGCCCTGGTCTGGGAAGATCCCACATGCCGCGGAGCAACTAGGCCCGTGAGCCACAACTACTGAGCCTGCGCGTCTGGAGCCTGTGCTCTGCAACAAGACAGGCCGCGATAGTGAGAGGCCCGCGCACCACGATGAAGAGTGGCCCCCGCTTGCCGCAGCTAGAGGAAGCCCTCGCACAGAAACGAAGACCCAACACAGCCAAATAAATAAATAAATAAATAAATAATAATTAAAGGTGCTAATAATTTAAAAAAAAAAAAAAAGAATCTACCTTTTGTAAAATCATCCCAGGGAATTCTGATGGTTTATCAGCTTTGCGAACCACTGGTATTATAGATACAGAAGGATAAGGCACTCACTGTTCCTGTTCTTGAATAGCTTATAATCTAGTTGGGGACACGATAGACACCAATACAAAGTGATAGAGAGTAATCAACATCAGTATGTTATTTGAAGAGTGTGGTAGGAATTCATAAAATGGAAAAGTTAATTTGGCCCAGAATCAAGGAGATAGAACTCTGATTGGACTTCAGAGAGTGGACAGTCTGAGTTGATCAAATAATATCAGCCAAGAAGCAAAGACGGAGACCATATGTTGAGGAGACTAAAGTCATCATAGAGATCTCATGTGAGGTGCTAGATTACAATTTATTGAATCTGTTGAGACAAATCATAGAAGCTTGGAGGCATGTAGGTTCAGGGGACCCGGGATAAGTCATAATGATGCTTCAGACAAGATAATTCTCAGATTCTCTATAAATAGCAAAATCATATCTTAAGGCCATGTGATCCTCTGAGATACATAAAGGGCCCTGGAGGCAGGAAAAATATAATCATAGTAATCAACACGTGCTGTGTGCTTTCCAACTGCTAGGAATTATATACTTCACAGTGTTCTTTTATCCTCCCAACCACCCTATTGGAAAAAACTATTATTATCATCCCTGTTTTGCAGGTGTCAAAATTGAGATCCAGAGAGGTTGTGTAACTTATCCAAGAGAACACCGCTAGTAAGTGGGATTGAAATCTGGTCTGATTCCCTCAGTGAAGCTCTTTAAGCCCTCTCCTCTGTCACTGCCTTAGGTGGCCACAGGCTCTTATCAAGACAACTGTGCAACAGAGAGAGACAAATATCATATGATATCGCTTATATGTGGAATCTAAAAAAATGATACAAATGAACTTACTTACAAAACAGAAACAGACCCACAGACATAGAAAACAAACTTATGGTTACCAAAGGGGAAGGGGGGACTATATACTATGCTATATATATATATATATATATATATATATATATATATATATACACATATATACTATACTACTATATATAAAATAGATAAACAAGGACCTACTGTATAGCACAGGGAACTCTACTCAATATTTTATAATAACCTATAGTGGAAAATAATCTAAAAATTATATGTGTATATATATATATATATATATATATATATATATATATGAATATATATATATGAATCACTTTGCTGTATACCTGAAACTAACACAACATTTAATCAACTATATTTCTATATATATATATATTTTTTTAAAGACAGAACTCTAACACACCATTGTAAAGCAATTATACTCCAATAAAGATGTTAAAAAAAAATTAAAAAATAAATAAAATAAATAAAACACAGAACTGTGCACGGGTAGAAGTCAGTAAAGTGGGCCAGGCCAGCAGGCCCCATTCACGTGACCATCCCCTTGCTTCCTCACCACCTGAAGATGCAATATTTCTGTGCCCAGTAACAGGGCGTAAGGCCCTCTTCCTCAGATCAGAAGGAGAGCAGTGTGGTGAAGGGATTTGGGTCCCACTGCCCTGGGACTTGCAGAGCGCCTGGTAAGTGTGCACGCTGCCGCAGGCGGTGTTTACGGTGGCGGGGGCAGGTGAGCGGCTACTGAGCCGTGGGGTTAGCAGATGGAGGCGTGGGAGGACAGTATTGCCCCGTCTCATGAATCCCTGAGCACTGCCCTGCCTGCTAGAGCCGCTGATTGCTGCCCTTTCTTCACCGGTAGTAAAACAGTCACTAACCTGGTTGCTCTCCCTAATACCTCCTGTCATCTGGAGCGGTGACCTAGTCAACCCCAGCCTGGAGAGGCCCCAGGAGGTGGGGACAGCGCGGGCTGCAGCGGCCGCGACGCCTGGGGGAGCTTAAGAGGAGGGGGACACTGCCACCCGCAGCCTCGCGGCGCTCACTGCAGTCCCGACAGCGGCCAAGACGGGCGCAATCGGCTGAGGCAGAGGCAGGAAAGGAACCATGTTCCCAGCTTGCCCTTGCCTCTGGGTCCTCGTGGTCCTGGGCTCCAGCTGGGCAGGCTGGGGGAGCCTAGGGGCTGAAGCAGCGCGGCTAAGGCAGTTCTACGTGGCTGCTCAGAGCATCAGCTGGAACTATCGCCCCGAGTCCACATACCTTGGGTAAGGCAGGCATGGCGACCGGTGGGCTTCTCCAGGGAGGACAATCTATTTCTTTTAGAGAGCATTCCCTTTGCAATTCCAATGCTTTTTTTTTTTTTTTTTAACTTCAGGTAGGTAAACACAATTAATAGAAGAGTATAATGAATAAAATAAGCTTGGTGGATGCTCATTTTGCCTCCAATAATACAAGTTTATCATTCTGAGGATATAGAATATATTGTTTGATTGGCTAGATGCTGTTTCAAGTTTGCTGTTAACACAGTTTTGTTAGTATGATTGATTGTTAATTTAATATATTGATTGATTCAAAAGCACCAGGTACCTACCTCTTCACTCCTGTTGCAGATTTTTAGTAGTCTAGTATTTTATTAAACTTCTAGTTACATATTATTTATTCCATGTCCACATAACTGCATCTTCTAAAACTAAAGATGTACACTGTGTACTTTATTGTAAGCAGGTTATTCGATAACAACTGCCATAATTTTGTTGTTTTCTTATAAATGACTTTCAAAACATCAGTTCATAAAAATGCAACATTGTTGTTCTTTTACCTTTCTTCTGCTTCCTGTGACTCTTCATTTTTCTCTCATTCTTAATCACTCCCTGGGATATGGTCTACTCTGGCTATTTTGATAGAGTCACTATTAAAAGGCATATGTGACTTAGAGGGGGGTTAAATAATCAAACTGCATTTGAGTTGCAAACTATTTTTCCTAATTGAAAGGTTAAAAATAAGACTTCACAGAAATTAAACAAATCATAGGTTCTACTCAATATTTCCAGTTAGTTATGTTTTTATTTCTTTTAATGGTTAAACCTCTTAGTGTGACTTAAGTTTTTTTTTTAACTTAACATCACAGTTTAAGCGATTGTGAAAGATGTGTTCCTCTTTTACAGTTTCGAAACCAAAGCAATCTGCCAAGAAAATATTGAAATGTTTTAAGCCTTTTAGTGTATAACATTACCCTTTCCAAATCTTTTCTTTGTAATTGGGTTATTTTGGAGGGCATTGCATCTTGGTCTTGTAATAATAAGAAGTCCCTCTTTTTTTTTATACAAAAAAAGAGGGACTTCTTATTTAAATATTGTACATTTAAATACATTTAAAATATTGTATTTCAAGGTGATAATCTAGGTCACACCCACACCCTCAGAGAATTGCTGCTAACTAAAACCCCAAAGGAAGTAGCAGTCTTTCCAACATTAATTGTCCTTCTCTTGGGTAGAACACTAACTTGGTTGCTGGCTTTCCTGTGTCACCCTGTGCTTATGCTTTGGAGTTTGTTCTTTCTTCTGTAATTAACAACAAGAATAACAAGCAGAATTTTGGAGGCAGAATCACATAGGGCAAAACTCTGATTCCTATGGTGAGTTCACGTAGGAAGCCATGATTGGCCATCCTATCCTCTCTGCGGCTGAGTTTCCAGAATTCTTAGAAGAGTTGTTCCTCTGGTATCAATTATTGAGTCAAGACCATACAGTGATAATCCAGACCAACTGTCCATATTTTTGAACCTCAAATCATGTCATTTCTTTCTAGTACTTTTATGTGAAAAATCGAACCTTGTATCTGGCTGCTTAAACTGAGAACTTGTTCTAAATTGTCCTACACCTAGAGCTAATGATACTCGCTATAAAGAAATCAACATAGACAACTCCATCCTTTGCTAAAGTGTATTTTAGCACAAAGCAAAGATCTTTCCTTATTTCATGTAATATTGGCAGGACAGTGCCTTTTAGAGGTGAAATATATCTTTTATTCTTGCTCTGGGGCTGAAGTGAATGTTTTTGAAATTTTCCCTAAGGAAACATGTTCAATCACATGTATATAGTAACAGATATTGAAAAAAATACATATATATTTTTCCTCAAGTGTTCTAGCTTTATATGATTTTATTATGAATAAATCATCCTTAAATAGTCCTCATAAATGGAAAATTCATCATGCATATTGTTTGAATTCATGTCATCTTTAACTTTCAGACAAATTATTTTCCAATAGCAATTCAGTTGTTCAAATTAAAATAAATATACCTCAGTATGCACACATAATATACACAGGGAAACATATTAGGAAACATACCTCTATTAAAATTATTCCACATAAAAGACTAATTTTTCTTTAGTAAAGATTTTATACTGTCACCTATACTCCTGTATTTAAAGATCTAGGGTTAGGGACGGGAGCTACATTTCAATTGTACATAAAACCAAACACACAAAATTACCATCACAGATAAATAAAAATGGACCTCCACATTAGGGACACGAACTAACATACAGAATCCTAGGGTTCTTGGGCTCTAAAAACTTTAAGAGGTTGTTTAATTCATTTTCAACTTTCATGTTTTAACTTCTTACTTTTCCCCACACCCATAGCACCAATACCCCTAGCAAATAGTTGTCTAGTTTCTACTTGAATGCTTCCAGTGACTGAAAACCCACCACCTTCAATAGCTAGCCATTCCAAAAATACTTACTCATGCCTCCTTTAATTCTGCCTCCAAATATTAACACAGTTCTTGTATCTTACACTTTAAAATTATGAGAATGACTATAATTACAGATTTTTCTGCTCACCGGGAAAACCTGAAAGCTAAAATCCAATTTTCATTATAGTTTTAAAATACTACTAGCTAACATGCATTGAATATTTACAATGTGCCAGCTCTAAACCTTTTGTAGGTATCAACTTACTTAAAACTTGTAACAGTTCTGTGAGGGAGATTTTACTATTAGTCCCAGCTCACAATGACAGAAACAGAGGCACAAATTGATTTAATAAACTTTTCAAGGTTATATAGTTAACAAGGGGTAGACACAGGATTCAAACCCAGACACTCTGAATCTACAACCAGTTCTCTTAGCTTCTGTGCTACATAGACGTCATGGCAAATGTGATTAGTATCCCTCTCTGTTACGCCCTAATTATAGTGGGGCCACTCTCTGGATTAGGAAGCATAACAAAGCCAATATGGGCAACTGGTTCAGACTTTGGTAAGAAATTTCCCCTGATTATCTTTCCTTCATCTTTGAGTTTAAGACAAGGATAGGAATCATGTGCCCATCTTTAGAGACACTGAAGAAAAAGATGGGAAAGTATCCCAGTACTCTCCCTGCTGCCCTCTCTCTGAATTCTTAACCATGAAAACAGTCATCCCTTGGTATCTATGGATATGGAACCTGCAGATACAGAGGGATAACTGTACTAGTCTGTTTTATATAAGGGACTTGAACATCTACAGATTTTGGCATCCAGGGTCATCCTGGAACCAACCTCCCACAGATGCCAAGGGATGACTGTACAATGGTTTTTGAATCCTGGCTTTGCCATTATCAACTGATTCTCCTTGGGCAAGTTACTTAAACTTTCCGAGACTTAGTTTTTTCATTTGTTTGTTTTCCAAGTGAATCTCAGGGCCTTGACTCCATTAGCTATCTTCAACTTCTCAGCGAGAAATAGAGTCCACCAAATCAATAGTTCTTTACAATGTCCTCCGGTCACTTAAGACTGTATTTGATTGATGAGCTGAAAAACAGCTCACATATTTATTCATAAGGGATTTGGTCATGTCTTTAATCGTTTAAAATCTAAGCCTAAAGTTTGGGTTCACACTATCATCTTGGGTTCTATTTTAGAAAATTGACTCTTAGTAACAGGATTGGTTAGGGCAGACTAAATTTATGAAAGAATGGTTATCACAACAGAATATTCTTGAAGACACCAATAATTATTTTATTAACTTCTCTTATTGTTCATATTTATAAGACCTTGGGTTTCTGAACTGCAGTTAAAAATACTGTTATTTCTAGTAAAAGTCTGAGGACATGAGAGATATATTTTGTTGTAATGTGAGAAGTAGATGTCATGTAAGCCTTTCAAATTTATTTTATTTCCAGTTCGAATACTTTTGCAACCTCCTTTAAGAAAACTGTCTACAGAGAGTATGAAGCATATTTTCAGAAAGAAAAACCACGATCCAGAACTTCAGGTAAGCCTGAAATATATTTTTCAATTTTAAAGATAAAGCTCTATGGATAATTTGATATTCGTATGTATCTAAAATATTCATTTAGTGATATTTTATAGAAATGTGTGTTTTTGTTATTTCGGCTAGATAATTGGTAGAGCTCTTGTTCATAGTATTGAGAATTGAGAAAAGCAAAGCATTAAGCCAAACTCGGGCCCCTTCTGAGCATGGGGCCCTGTGCAATTTCATGGGTCTCATGCCCATGAAGCCAGCTGTTTTTAACTGTGATTTAAAAAAAAGCTAAACAAAACTTCTAAGTGTTTGAATTTTTATTCATTCATCTAACAAACTATTATTGAGCACCTGATGTGGGTGCTCAGTTGAACTAGGCACTATGGTTGCCACAGTGGACATTGAACTAGCACTATGGATGCCACAGTGGACATTGAACTAGGCACTATGGATGACACAGTGGACATTGAACTAGCACTATGGATGCCACAGTGGACATTGAACTAGCACTATGGATGCCACAGTGGACATTGAACTAGGCACTATGGATGCCACAGTGGACATTGAACTAGGCACTATGAATGAACTAGGCACTATGGATGCCACACTGGACAAGACAGACACATCTCCTGCCTTCCTGGAGCTTATGGTCTAGTTTAATAAGCACAGATGAGCCTTAGCAAATGATCATTTGCTGGGTCCCTAGACTCATTTAAAGGAACTGTATATGGATGATTCTTTTGCATCTATCTTTCCCATCTCTTCTGTTTTATTTAGTGTGATGTACATAACAGCTATAATTTTTAGAGAAAAATCTCCTCTTTTTTTCCTCACCTCTTTTTTAATTAAGGAAAGTAGGCTGAATGGGTTTCTGGGATTGTAAATATGGTAACATAGTTCACAGAACTGATAAAGGCCATTAAGAGAGAACTTCCTCCAGTTAGGTCCCCTAGTCAGTAATTCACTCATCCTTCCCCCCAACCAGGTGAAGACCTGTCATCTTCCCCAGACTCGTCCTTCTATCTCTTTTATTCATTCCATCTTGTTCTGCCTCCTCCTCGGATCTCCCTTTATCTTCAATATTTCCTTAACTGGAGCCTTCCCTTCCGTCAAAAATCCTCAACAATAAAACAGAACACAACTTATGTTCAAATTCACATCCCGTCTCGAAAAATAATCTCCCCTTGACTCTGTCTGCCTTTTCTCCCCTTTCCTTCACTACCAATTTCCTGTGGGATTGGTGCATTTCATTCTCTATCATATCAAATTACTCTCCCAAAAGGGGCCCCATAACCTCTTAGATGCCAGACCAATTTCTTTCCAGTTATTTTCCCACTTGACATTACTAGGACATGTAATGTTCCCCCTTCTTGAAACTCTCTCTTTACCTGGTTTCCTTGGTGCCACTTCCCCTGCTAACGGAGATGGAATGGAACTGAATGGAAGGTGAGGAAATGTAAGTAGGAGGAACTTACATAGATAACTCTTTCCTGAAACTTGGCTCCAAATGGGAGGAGAAATAGGGTAGTTCTGGGAGGGAATGAGGGGTTTAAGGATATTTTAAGAGTTTTATTTAAAAAAGAATGACAGTGACTTAAAATATCTAAGTGTTCAAGGGAAGAATCCAATAGAAAAGGAGAGGATAAAAACATCTGAGGGAGAATAATTGATGGAGCCAGACTCAGGAGAAACAGGAAGTGATGTGATTCAAAGCTGGGCTGGATCAGCCTGAGGTGGAAGAGATACTAACCTTCATGGGGGGCTGGGTGGGGAGCCTGGCAAGGGACCAGGTGAGTAACCTTTTATTAATAAGGTTACTAATAAAATTAAGTTTGTCATTTTGGTCAGGAAATTAAAGGATCTCCTGTCCTCTACAGACTCTGTAGTCTATTCATTTTTACAGATCCAGCTTCAAGCTTAGTATGTATAGTAGATATTTAAGAACTATTTAATTAAATTAAGTTGTAAGTGGGTAAAGGGAAAACGAGCTGGGAAACATATTCATTAGGCCTGGGAAAAGAGGGATTGGGCAGAGATTCAGAGCTCTCCTTTTTGTGACTTTTGCCAAGTTCACTGAATTTGAATGTGCTGTGTCAGCCATTGTGCTGAGGGCAGTAAGAGATAGAAGGACCAGTGCCAGGCTGAAGACTGCCTTTTAGGTCAGGCGTCCCCACCCCCCCGGGCCACAGACTGGTACCAGTCTGTGGCCTGTTAGGAACCGGACCACACAGCAGGAGGTGAGCGGCGGGTAAGCAAGTGAAGCTTCATCTGTATTTACAGCTGCTCCCCATCACTTGCATTACCCCTGAGCTCCACCTCCTGTCAGATCAGCGGCGGCATTAGATTCTCATAGGAGCGCGAACCCTACGGTGAACTGCGCAGCGAGGGATCTAGGTTGCGCTCTGCTTATGAGAATCTAGTACCTGATGATCTGAGGTGGAGCTGAGGCGATGATGCTAGCGCTGGGGAGTGGCTGCAAATACAGATTATCATTAGCAGAGAGGTCAGACTGCACAGAGACCATAATAAATCAATTGCTTGCAGACTCATATCAAAACCCTACCTGTGAGAGGCAAGTGACAATTAAGCTGCATCTTACGGAGTAGACCGGACATAAGCAACACACTTCGGGTGTCACTGTCTCCCAACACCCCCAGGTGGGACCATCTAGTTGCAGGAAAACAAGTGCAGGGTTCCCACTGATTCTGCATTATGGTGAGTTGTATAATTATTTCATTATATATTACAGTGTAATAATAATAGAAATAAAGTGCACAATAAATGTAATGCGCTTGAATCATCCCAAAACCATCCCCTGCCCTGGTTCGTGGAAAAACTGTCTTCCACAAAACCGGTCCCTGGTGCCAAAAAGGTTGGGAACTGCTGTTTTAGGTGATACAGAGGCATCAATCATTTTTTTAAGTTAATTTTTATTGGAGTATGGTTGCTTTACAATGTTGTGTTAGCCTCCACTGCACAACAAAATGAATCAGCCATACACATGCAGATATCCCCTCCCTTTTGGACTTCCCTCCCATTTAGGTTGCCACAGTTTATTAGGTAGAGTTCCCTGTGCTCATTTTTTTTTTAAATAAATTTATTTATTTATTTTTGGCTGTGTTGGGTCTTCTTTTCTGTGCGAGGGCTTTCTCTAGTTGCGGCAAGCGGGGGCCACTCTTCATCATGGTGTGTGGGCCTCTCACTATCGCGGCCTCTCTTGTTGCGGAGCACAGGGTCCAGACGCGCAGGCTCAGTAATTGTGGCTCATGGGCCCAGTTGCTCTGTGGCATGTGGGATCTTCCCAGACCAGGGCTCGAACCCATGTCCCCTGCATTGGCAGGCGGATTCCTAACCACTGCACCACCAGGGAAGCCCTGTGCTTATTTTTGAAGAGGAGAAGACTGTGACCAAAATCCTTTGAGATGATTAATTTTGTAGTGATTTCCTGATTCAACCTCATAAGTTAGAAGTAGACCTTGATAGTTGATTTATGTTTAAGCCTGGTACACTTAAAATATTACCTTTCTGTCAACCCCTGTGTATCTCATAACATATTTGTTTTATGTGAACTCTGAGGCATTTTAACATTCATTTTCATTCAACCTCTTCCTGAACTCCCAAAGTTGCTTAATTATGAACCCCTGGAGCGCAGGGGTGGTGTCTTATTCATCTCTGTATCCCTGTAATAATTGATACTAGGAGGCAAACCTGATGTAAAGGAAAAGTCTCAGATTTTTAATAAGATCTGGTGTGAACACTGCCACTGACTATGTGGTCTTCCTCATTCCATTGTCTAGTTCTGTGTTCTTTGTACCTTTCGCTTATTTCCTGCTCCACCCATCTGGTGGGTACGATTCTAGCCATGTGCCCCATTTCTGCAGCATGAGCCCAGAAGTTACGGTTATTACAGGTGGGGCTAAGGCTACAGGACTGAGGTCTGATGAGACACCTGTCCAGTGAGGTTTGTGGACATGGGGACAGGCAGAGGGGCCAGGCTCATTTTCAGAACTCCTGTCTTGGGCTCTAAAACGGCTAGTTTTGAGTCTCTGTGTATTTTCAAGGAAGATTATGAAATGTTTTTCCCCAAAGGGGTTTTATAATAGCAGCAACAATGGGCTGCCCTGTATTCTGCAACACATTATTCACCTGAGAGCAGGGGATTGCATTAGCTGACCTCCTGCAGTCCTTTCCAACTCCAAAACTGCAAGAAATTGGGTACATGCTGTGGTAACTTCCTGGGATCTCAAGATAGGCCACTCCTTCCCCCAGTTTGGCTTTGGGCACTGAGGAGAGGGTGGAAAAGGTCTTAGGCCATCTGGCTAATGGAGGAACTAAACAGCAGCTCAAACAACATTCAGCCATGTGTTTGCCTACATGCGCGAAGGTATTTGGTTTGTATTTATAAAAACATCCCTTTGTTTTGCTTTAATTCTGAAGAAGCAGATAGGGAGGCTAAATAAATATTCCAAAGAACTCATTGCAGTAAGAGGTTAAATAACTTAGAAGACTTATTCTGGGCATCTGGCATTTGCAGCCATGTGATGCCAACAAACAAATCAACCGAGCAAGGCAACCACGGCAACAAAATGCGGTGGACAATGTGACAGCGGTCAGCACCTGATTGGGCCCAGGGGCATTCTGGGCGGTGGGAGTAGCCAGTGGGGACTTCTGCCGGGAGCTAGGACTGAGGGTAGCAGCCAGAAGAGAGGGGTCAGCCAGTGGAGTCAGATGTGGCCAGGAGTAAAAAATGGTGTGGACGTTGGGACTGTTCCAGGAAAGTGGGGGATCTGACCCGCCCTGCAGAAGGTGGTGAAGAAAGCTTTGGTTCAAGAGTCCAGAGAACTGAGTTCTACACCCAGCAATGCCACCCAGTCACTCTGCACCCACTTCCCAGGCTTTGTAACCATCTCTATAATGATGATTAAACTCTGTGGCCTCCATGGTCCTGTGCAGAACTAACATAAAAACACAACAAAAAGCTTCAGGCACAAGGTCAATATAAACTCTAGGACTGGAGTTCAGTGAAAGGAATAAGTGGGTAGAAAGATAGGAGTTGGGGAAAGATAGGACCTCTATCTCAGAGATCACATTTTATCAATGCCAATAGGAAATTAGTTTTCTATTGTTGCTGCAACACATTACCACAAACTTAGGGGCATAAATCAACACAAATTTATTATCTTAGAGCTCTTGAGGCCAGAAGTCCAAAATGAGTTTCACTGGGTTAAAATCAAGGTGTTCGTAGAGCTCTATTCCTGCTGGAGGCTCTAGGGGAGAATCGTTTCCTTGCCTTTTGCAGTTACTAGAAGCCACCTGCACTCATGGGCTCATGGCCCCTTCCTCCATCCTCAAAGCCAGCAGGTAGCATCTTCCGATCGCTAACTCAGATAGTCCTGCATCCCTTTTATGAGAGATTTTATGATTACATTGGGCCCACCTGGATGATCCAGGAAACTCTCCCCGTCTCAACATCTTTAACTTCATCACACCCACAGAGTCCATTTTGCCATATAAGGTAGCATATTCATGGGTCCCAGGGATTAGGACAGGCACACCTCTGGGAGGCCATTATCCTGCCTACCACACCCACCAAACAAAACCCTCCCACAGCATCCTCCATTTCAGAGAATGGCACCCTTATCCACCCAGCCCTGCAAGGCAGAACCTCAGCAGCCATCCATGGCAACTTGATCTCCCTCATCCTCCACTCCATGTTCAACCCATCAAGTCCTGACAGTTGGATTTCCTAAACAGCTCTCTAATACCTTCTCTCCTGATTACCTCCATTGCCCTAACCTTAAACTAAGTCACGTCACCAACATCTCTCTCCTGGAGCCTTCCATCTATTCTCTCAACATTCACTCTGGTTTCTCCCCAGATCACACTCCACAAATGCAGCCGGAGGTTTAAAAACCAGTATGTGGTTCATGTCACATCCCTGCTTCCAGAAACTCTTAGGTTAAAAAGCAAAAGTCTAAGAGGCCTACAAGGCCCTATGTGACTGGACCTCTGATCATGCCTTTGGCTTCACTTTCTGCCTATCTCTCTTACCTACTAAGCTCTACCTTCCCATGGCTGTCAGTTCTCTGAATAGGCCAAGTTTTCTGGCACCTCAGGGCCTTTGCACATGCTAATCCCACTCCCTGGAATGCCCTTGTCTATCCCTTTGCCTCTTTGCCTTTGGACTTCAGTTAATGCATCACTTCCTCAGGGAAGCATTTCCCAACCCTGATTCCCTCCCTGCCTCTAAGATTAGACTAGATGCCTCTGTCAAATGCTCTTAAGAGAATCCTGTACTTTTCTTTCATAATATGAACCACAGTTTGTAATTCAATATTTGTGTGATCATTTGTTAAAATCTGTCTTTCCTTCTATTTTCTAAGCTCTATGAAGGCAGGGGGTACATCTATTTTACTCACCATTGCAATTCTAACACCTAGGATAATGTGAGCACTCAATATTTGTTGAATAAATGAATAACTACAAGGTGGGGGGCTGCAATACAAAGAGGTGGTTAAAAGCTCAGTATCTAGAATCACACAGATTTAAGTTTAAATCATGGCTCTGCCTCTAATTAGCTGTATAATATTGGGCAAGATATTTAAATTCTCTGAGGCTCAGTTTCCTCATCTATAAAATAAAGATCTTAATATCTACCTTAAAGATGTATTGGGAGGTTTAATGTAAGGACTTAGAGTGCTCAAATATATCAAGAGGGACGTTTATAATTATCGCCACTGCAAACAAATGCCCGTTGAACTCCATGACTACTGTAACTTCCCTCTCCTGCTCCTGTGATTCCTAATGGGCAGAAGCCAACCCCATGAGAGCTTATGGATGGCTTGGAAGTGAGAACAGTCAATTGTCTGAAAGAGGGCTTTTGGTGACAGGTTCTCAAGCTTTAGAGGACATCAGAGTCACTCAGGAGCACACATCTAAAATGCAGGTTCCCAAACCCCACCTCCAGAGACTCAGGTTCATTGAGGCTGAGATAGTATTTACTTGGGAGTCTGCCTTTTAGTTAGACCCTCACTGATTCTGATGCAGAGCATCCAAGGACTACACTTTGGGAAATTCTAATACATGATTCTTCAAAAATCTGACTCAAATGTCAACTGTTCCCTTAACTCCGCAGACAGAATCGGTCCTTTATCCTCTCTGCTCCCGTAGCACTTGGCCCGTGTCTCAGCAGTAGCTCCTACCAAATGTCTATCTCTAAACGAGCTTGTGATCTCCTTAAGGACAGGGACGGTGCCTTATTTATCCATGTGGCCCCAGAGCCTAGCACAGTGCCTGGGATGTAGTAAGTGAAACCTCACTCTTGATTTCTGCACCCTAACCTGTCCTCCCCGCTGTGTCCCCATCAAAGTAACTGATAACATTATTTATCCAGTTGCTCAGATCAAAAACCTTGGTGTCATCCTTGACTTCTCTCTCTCAAGTGCCACATCCAACTCCTCAACAAATTTGCTGGCTCTACTGTTGAAATGTCCAGAATCCAACCTCTTCTCCCCACTTCACTGCTACACATGCTGGCTCAATACACTGTTGTCTCTCATTTACACCACCTGGTCTGCTTCCACTCTTGTCACTACACAGAATATTTTCTACACAGCAGCTAGGATGAACTTTTTTAAAAAATTTATTTATTTATTTATTTATACAGCAGGTTCTTATTAGTTATCTATTTTATACATATTAGTGTATATATGTCAATCTCAATCTCCCAATTCATCACACACACACACACACACCCCCGCTTTCCCCCCTTGGTGTCCATACATTTGTTCTCTACATCTGTGTCTCTATTTCTGCCCTGCAAACTGGTTCATCGGTACCGTTTTTCTAGATTCCACATGTATGCATTAATATACGATATTTGTTTTTCTCTTTCTGACTTACTCTGTATGACAGTCTCTAGGTCCATCCATGTCTCTACAAATGACCCAATTTTGTTTCTTTTTATGGCTGAGTAATATTCCATTGTATATATGTACCACATCTTCTTTATCCATTCATCTATCGATGGACATTTAGGTTGTTTCCATGTCCTGGCTATTGTAAATAGAGCTGCAATGAACATAGGGGTGCATGTGTCTTTTTGAATTATGTTTTTCCCTGGGCATATGCCCAGTAGGTTGAACTTTTAAAACATATCAGACCATGTCTCTCTGTTGCACAAAGCTCCAGTGATTTCCCATTTCACTTAGAAGAAAATCCAGAGTCCTTACCATGGCCCATAGGGGGTGATCTGCCCCCTCCACCCCCAACTTTTCTCACTCTGGCCACACTGTTTGTCTGACTGTTCTTTGGATACATCAAGCTCCTGCCTCAGGGACTCTGAATTTGCCTCAGGACCAGAGAACAGTCTGATTTGCTCCCTGACTTCATTTAGGTCTCTGAGGTCTCCCCTTCAGAGAGATCTAAAGTAGCCAGTCACCCTTCCTACATTACCCTGTATAAGTGAAAATGAGCATCTTTCCTGACCCAAGATGGTAGTCTCCCCAGGAATGACAGTGGATCAGAATGGAGTGGACATGGTCAGAACTATTTCTTCTACTCTCTTAACTAGCTTTGGGCCCAAGCCAAGTGTTTCTACCTTCCCATCCTTATCTGCCTGCATGTAATATAGAGTTAATGAGCTGGCAAAGCCTTCTAGATTGAAGATAAGCAGGTCAACCTCAGGACTGAGAGGAATGGGCAATCACCCGTGGGGTTTTCTGCATGTTTTTCTTGCTTAGCAGCTCTGTCTTGGTAATCCTGAACACAAACATATTTTAAATCCTTGTTTTCATAGGACTTCTTGGGCCTACTTTATATGCTGAAGTTGGAGACATCATGAAAGTTCACTTTAAGAATAAGGCAGACAAGCCCTTAAGCATCCATCCTCAAGGAATTAAGTACAGTAAATTCTCAGAAGGTAAGAGGAATTTAACATCCTTCTGACAAGGGAAAACGTACAACTCTTTACCACCTGTGTCAAACATTTTAAACCATATTGTTGACCAAGTTAGAGAAATCTCCTTTTCTGCAACTGGTAATTATAAAAGTTGTTGCCTTTGTAGATGTCAGAGAGGAAAATGAAAAAGTTCTGGGGTCATCTGGACCTCAGTTTTTTGGTAGGTTCTTGTTTTTTAATAGTTGGATGGGCAAGTTACCTAATCTTTATGAACTCCAATATGTTCCTCTGCAAAATGAGAATAATAATACATATATTGCAAGATGGGTTAAGGCAAGGGTCTGCATACTTTTCTGTGAAGAGCCAGTAAATATTTTGGGCTTTGTGAGCTATGGAATCTCTGTTGCAACTACTCAACTCTACTCTTTAGTACAAAAGCAGCCATAGACGATATGTAAATGGATGCACATGGCTGTGTCCCAATAAAACTTTATTTACAAAAACAGGCAGCTGACTGGATTTGGCTCATGAGACATAGTTCGAAATAGCAACATAGGACTAGCCTGGCACGTAGATGGCACTTAATAAGTGATATTTGGTGGTGACGGTGGTAGTAGAAGTAGTATTAAAATTTTGGACATAGTGAAGTACTTAAGAACATAAGCTTTGAAGGCAGACTTAAATTCAAATTCCAGCTTTACAATTTCTGGTTCTATGACCTTAGCATCTCTGAGCCTCAGTTTTCTCGTCTATAAAATGAGAACGATTATACCCATTCCATAAGATTACTTTGAGGATCAAATGAGATCACTTAGGTAACAAACTAAACGTGGTTCCTGGAACCTGGTAAGCCCTCAATAAATAATGACAATGATGATGGTGATGACAATGATGGTGAAGGTCATGAAGATGGTGGTGATAAAAGTGACTGCATCAGCCGCAGGATGGTAAGTACCCATGTTGATATTGTTCTGATTATTTCCATTATGTTGATGTTCAGACCACATTAAGCAGAGCAGAGTTCTGTTAGGAACTGATATAAGAAAATTATCCATATTGTAACAGATATTGGTATAATAACATTTAAAAATAAATTTTAACCCTTCAATGATTCACAAATCTTCTTTTCCCCATGTGTTCCAGCCATTATACCTTTGAAGAGAAGAACTGAGTAGGAGAGTGGTTTACAATGTAGGTTCTGGAACTAGATGCCTGGTGCAAATCCTAGCTGAGACACTTATTAGCTGTGTGACTTTTGAAAAGTTACTTAACCTCTCTGTGCCTCATCTTTCTCATCTATAAAATGGGGAGAGTAATTACACTTACCTCATATAGGTTTGTTATCATGAAATATTAGAACAATGCGTGGCATATAATACGCACTTGATAAATATTAGCTATGATGGTAAAGGTAATTCTTCAATCAAAATGTGTTCAAATTATAATGTTATATGTCAATTATATCTCAATTAAAAATTTTAAAATATGCTCAAATAATTTAATATTTATTTGACAATATAGGGATTAGAAAGTGACTTTTATATTTATTGTTTCCTATGTAAATTGTTATCAAACTCATTCTGACAACATATAAATGACTGATAATAAGTCAATGAACTAACCTCCCCAGGACTATTAGTATTATCACTCAATATTTGGCTTGAGGAAAAACAATGAAGCATTAACTGTAATTTCAGGCATCTTAAAAAGGCACTTTGGCAAGACTCTGGGTGAGGTAGCATGCAATGGCATAGTGACATAGTGAAGAATCACCTACTTATAAGGATTTCAGATAACTGCATCAGGAATTCAGCAACACAATGCACGAGGCGAGAACCCTCAGAATGTCCCATGCAGGTTCTCTTTCAGATGTGGGAGGAGGTAAGCGTTGTGGACTTTGTATTCCAGCTAAGCTGTTTGCACAGGGAATGAACCTTGCAACAGTATCCCCCTTCCTTTACTTTTTATTTGTCCCTACACTCCCCTACAGCCAGAATCACTTATGAGCAATTATTTAAAATGCTCCCACCACTTCCATTGGTCACTTGGTTATTGCCCCTGGTTTCATGAGTCTGAGAAAGGTAAGCACAGATTGATGGGGAAAGTCAAATGTTATCTTAGAAATGAGATGTAAATCTAGTAAACAGCTAAAAAGTGTCCTTTGCGGTGAAAAATACAAATAAAAAAGAAGACAAGCCTTCTATTCATTTTATCATGCCCTCTCTGAGAATAAAACATCTCCTCTTCCTCCTTCATGTCTGACACTCACCCTCACCCATAGCCTTCTATGGTTTGAACTATTTTTTCAGGAGTGGAAATAAATTAACTACATGCTGAGTCAGCTACAAGAGAATCCAGATTCCTTTATCTCAGAGGTAGATATTTGAGAGACGAATGGTGGGAGGTTGAAACAATATAAGTGGCTTGAAAGAGGACTCAATTCTTGCCTGTGTGTCTGCTTGATCTAATCAGTGAATGATCCAACCTAGACAGCAATCGCCTTTATCTGGGAATTAATCCTTGAGCCCCACTAAAGATTTGGAGACCTACTGTCATCAGCTAGAAGAAAAAGGTAGCCATGGAAAGAATGCTGGCTTTAGAGCCAGAATGACCTGGGTTTGAACCCTAAGTTTACCTAGAAGATTTCCTTTACCTCTAACTCTCAGTTTTATGTCTATAAAATGGGGATAGCAATTCCTCCCATCTAAAGTTATTGCAAGGGTTAGTCATAATATATGTTAAGGTTTTTGGCACATAGTTGCACACAATAAGGATAGTGTTATTGCTGTGGTTCTTTCATGGCTGTTTATATTGCAGGCATTAAATTTTGTTTCCAGAAGCTTAGGTTGAATGAAGACCTTGGCTTTATATACTGCTCGTCATTTTGTTTCCACTCAAATGAAATAAAACTCCACGATGGAATTTAGATGACAAAATGAACTAAAATTGCATAGAAAACTTCAGTTGTCCAGGAGGACATAAGGAATGAGTTGTTCTGGATAAGAATGTTTTCCAGATAGTTTGAGGTTTCCATCTTTAAGTGTAAGATACTTTCTTTTAATCACTTTGGATGCAAATCTTTCTAAATGTTATACTTTCCCAGACTTTTTTTAAAACAGAAGAGTAAGGAGGACAATTCAGATCCCTTTCTAAACGATTACTTCCACTCTACTTTGAGATTTTACAAAGATCCGCAAATGTTAGAACTGTGTGCAGCCTAAGAGTAAACAAACTACATTACTGTCTCTGGTATTGTCTACAGGTAAAGACCCTGAGCTTTCATTCACGGATTATGTAACATTTATTTTGGTTGTCCAGGAACCTTGTTGCTTTTTTAATTCTTGGCTATGCTTTAGTTAGGAGATATTGGAAATCTGAGTCCTGGCAAGGAAAGATGTTACTGTAGTTAGTGTGGAAGTCTCATGATGGCCTTTCATCCATAAACTGGAATCATCTGACATAAACGCCAAGTTGTAGCATGGTGTTTTCAAATTACTCCCAGTTGCACCCCGTCCCCAGGTGTACAGTGTTACATAGGGCAATGATGGGTAACCCTTTTGGCAGGATAGACAAATTGTGATTCATAAAAATGCTTACAAGAACATTCCTTTTAGAAATGTATTTAATAGGAATATGTTTTTAAACCAGTAAATAAAATATCTGCAGCTGTACTTAATTATGTTAAAACTTTTTATCACTAAAAGAATTTCAGTTTGAGGCTAAAATTTCAGAAACTCTATAGCCAGTACATGCTGAACTGTTTGATTATAATGCTACACCTTTGAGCAAATTTTGTTGTCCAGTAAGATTTCTGAAGCTGTTTTGGTCCATTACCTTTAAAAGTTTGTTTCAGAGGGAGTCTTAATATTATTCTTTGATTTATATTCTCACAATTTAAATGTGTGAGTTGCATTATGAGTACTATACAACAAAATTAGTTCTATAATATCCAGCTGTCTGCTGGTAAGCCAACTCTCCAAATAATAAATAAATAAATGAGCAAGTAAATAAATAACTTTTTCACCAGAGATTGTTCTTTGCATCTAAGTGTTGCCAAATTCTCTATATGAAAAAATATTTTTTCAAAATATTCCAATGCTTGACATCATGTAGTCAATTACATTTTTCACTTTGCATCTGGATATTTTGGGCTTATATAGGTACTTCTTTGAGTATATGATAAATACCTGAAACAAATTGTAAGGGCTAATATAATAATTCTTATAAATCTAAAAACTATGAACTCTCCTATGAAAGAGACTTGCACGCCCTGTGCAATGAAACCAGGCTCTTTACAAAACATCAGCACTCTAATTTGCCCACTGCCTAAATTATAGCTTCTAAAAGAATGTTCTGAATCTTTAAATGCACACTGAACTGTTCACTAAGTTTATTAAATGGAGAGGAAAAGAGCTGTCCAAAAAAAAAACTAACGAGGGAGGATTTCATGAACAAGCACCCTAATGGGTGACCAAAGTGGCTCTTTATGTAACTTCACTTTTCCAAAGCTTGTACGCACCATTTTACATTTGAAAAAAAAAAAACTCAGAGCCTCTTGGCAAATAATTAGTTCATCATGACAAGGGTAAACAAATAACAAAGCTGACTATGGACTAAGCAGGAAGTGAACAGAATTGAAAAAATATGAAATAAAGGGCTGCCCTTGTATAAAGAATTTATTCTAGCGAGAAGTTAAACAAGGACATTTTGTGCTCTAGCATAATAGTCTTTCCTGTCTCTTTCTCATCTTTTCAGTTAAGAGTTTTAAACTTTCCATTTTGATTACAAAGTCAAAATCAGATTCGCCAAAAATGTATTTCATAAATGCTTCCTCTAAATAGTTATTTATATTTCATACCTCAAGTTATATAGGTTGTAAAAACAAATATACAACATGCCTGTTTTATTGTAGATGAAAGGTAAAATAAAATACTTTGCAAGGAAAAGAATTAAAGCATTGAAAACTTATCCCCAAACTGTCTCATTAGTAATCCTCACTCAGTATAATTACAGAATCTATCTCCATATGCAAATTTATTTGTTTCAATATGTGCATAATTAATCTTTTAGTATAGTAACAATTAAAATCATTCATTCAATTATTTGAAATTTATCTTATGTGTTTTTTTAATATATATTCCACTTATAATTATCTTTTTTTTAATTTTTAAATTTTATTTTATGTATTTTTTTATACATCAGCTTCTTATTAGTTATCCGTTTTATACACATCAGTGTATACATGTCAATCCCAATCTCCCAATTCATCCCACCACCACCGCCCCCACCCCTGGCCACTTTCCCCCCTTGGTGTCCATATGTTTGTTCTCTACATCTGTGTCTCAATTTCTGCCCTGCAAACCGGTTCATCTGTACCATTTTTCTAGGTTCCATGTATATGTGTTAATATACGATATTTGTTTTTCTCTTTCTGACTTACTTCGCTCTGTATGACAGTCTCCAGATCCATCCATGTCTCTACAAATGAGCCAATTTCGTTCCTTTTTATGGCTGAGTAATATTCCATTGTATATATGTACCACATCTTCTTTATCCATTCGTCTGTCGATGGGCATTTAGGTTGCTTCCATGACCTGGCTGTTGTAAATTGTGCTGCAATGAACATTGGGGTGCATGTGTCTTTTTTTTTTTTTAATTTTTTTTTCAACTTTATTCTGTAAAGTTATTTATTTATTTATGGGTATGTTGGGTCTTCATTACTGTGCACAGGCTTTCTCTAGTTGTGGTGAATGGGGGCTACTCTTCGCTGCAGTGCAAGGCTTCTCATTGCAGTGGCTTCTCTTGCTGTGGAGCACAGGCTCTAGGCACACGGGCTTCAGTAGTTGTGGCACACGGGCTTAGTTGCTCCACGACACATGGGATCTTCCCTGACCAGGGCTCAAACCCGTGTCCCCTGCATTGGCAGGTGGATTCTTAACCACTGCGCCACCAGGGAAGTCCCGCATGTTTCTTTTTGAACTATGGTTTTCTCTGGGTATATGCCCAGTAGTGGGATTGCTGGGTCATATGGTAATTCTGTTTTTAGTTTTTTAAGGAACCGCCATACTGTTCTCCACAGTGGGTGTATCAATTTACATTCCCACCAACAGTGCAAGAGGGTTCCCTTTCCTCCACACCCTCTCCAGCATTTGTTGTTTGTAGATTTTCTGATGATGCCCATTCTAACTGGTGTGAAGTGATACCTCATTGTAGTTTTGATTTGCATTTCTCTAATAATTAGCGATGTTGAGCAGCTTTTCATGTGCTTCTTGGCCATCTGTATGTCTTCTTTGGAGAAATGTCTATTTAGGTCTTCTGCCCATTTTTGGAGTGGGTTGTTTGTTTTTATAATATTGAGCTGCATGAGCTGTTTATATATTTTGGAGATTAATCCTTTGTCCATTGTTTCATTTGCAAATATTTTCTCCCATTCTGAGGGTTGTCATTTTGTCTTATTTATGGTTTTCTTTGCTGTGCAAAAGCTTTTAAGTTCCATTAGGTCCCATTTGTTTATTTTTGTTTTTATTTCCATTACTCTAGGAGGTGGATCAAAAAAGATCTTGCTGTGATTTATGTCAAAGAGTGTTCTTCCTATGTTTTCCTCTAAGAGTTTGATAGTGTCCGGTCTTACATTTGGGTCTCTAATCCATTTTGAGTTTATTTTTGTGTATGGTGTTAGGGAGTGTTCTAATTTCATTCTTTTACATGTAGCTGTCCAGTTTTCCCAGCACCGCTTATTGAAGAGACTGTCTTTTCTCCATTGTATATCCTTGCCTCCTTTGTCACAGATTAGTTGACCATAGGTACATGGGTTTATCTCTGGGCTTTCTATCTTGTTCCATTGATCTATGTTTCTGTTTTTGTGCCAGTACCATATTGTCTTGATTACTGTAGCTTTATAGTATAGGCTGAAGTCAGGGAGTCTGATTCCTCTAGCTCCGTGTTTTTCCCTCAATACTGCTTTGGCTATTCGGGGTCTTTTGTGTCTCCATACAAATTTTAAGATTTTTTGTTCTAGCTCCGTAAAAAATGTCATTGGTAATTTGATAGGGATTGCATTGAATCTGTAGATTGCTTTGGGTAGTGTAGTCATTTTCACAATATTGATTCTTCCAATCCAAGAACATGGTATATCTCTCCATCTGTTGGTATCATCTTTAATTTCTTTCATCAGTATCTTATAGTTTTCTGCATACAGGTCTTTTGTCTCCCTAGGTAGGTTTATTCCTAGGTATTTTATTCTTTTTGTTGCAATGGTGTTGGAGTGTTTCCTTAATTTCTCTTTCAGATTTTTCATCATTAGTGTATAGGAATGCAAGAGATTTCTGTGCATTCATTTTGTATCCTGCAACTTTACCAAATTCATCGATTAGCTCTAGTAGTTTTCTGGTGGCATCTTTAGGATTCTCTATGTATAGTATCATGTCATCTGCAAACAGTGAGAGTTTTACTTCTTTTCCAATTTGGATTCCTTGTATTTCTTTTTCTTCTCTGATTGCCATGGCTAGGACTTCCAAAGCTGTGTTGAATAATAGTGGCAAGAGCGGACATCCTTGTCTTGTTCCTGATCTTAGAGGAAATGCTTTCAGTTTTTCACCATTGAGAATGATGTTTGCTGTGGGTTTGTCATATATGGCCTTTATTCTGTTGAGGGAGGTTCCCTCTATGCCCACTTTCTGGAGAGTGTTTATCATAAATGGGTGTTGAATTTTGTCAAAAGCCTTTTCTGCATCTATTGAGATGATCATATGGTTTTTCTTCTTCAATTTGTTAATATGGTGTATCACATTGATTGATTTGCATATATTGAAGAATCCTTGCATCCCTGGGATAAATCCCACTTGATCATGGTGTATGATCCTTTTAATGTGTTGTTGGATTCTGTTTGCTAGTATTTTGTTGAGGATTTTTGCATCTATATTCATCAGTGATATTGGTCTGTAATTTTCTTTTTTTGTAGTATCTTTGTCTGGTTTTGGTATCACTGTGATGGTGGCCTCATAGAATGAGTTTGGGAGTGTTCCTTCCTCTGACATTTTTTGGAAGAGTTTGAGAAGGCTGGGTGTTAGCTCTTCTCTAAATGTTTGATAGAATTCACCTGTGAAGCTGTCCAGTCCTGGACTTTTGTTTGTTGGAAGATTTTTAATCACAGTTTCAAGTTCATTACTTGTGATTGGTCTGTTCATATTTTCTATTTCTTCCTGGTTCAGTCTTGGAAGGTTATACCTTTCTAAGAATTTGTCCATTTCTTCCAGGTTGTCCATTTTATTGGCATAGAGCTGCTTGTAGTAGTCTCTTAGGATGCTTTGTATTTCTGCGGTGTCTGCTGTGACTTCTTTTTCATTTCTAATTTTATTGATTTGAGTCCTCTCCCTCTTTTTCTTGATGAGTATGGCTAATGGTTTATCAATTTTGTTTATCTTCTCAAGGAACCAGCTTTTAGTTTTATTGATGTTTGCTATTGTTTTCTTTGTTTCTATTTCATCTATTTCTGCTCTGATGTTTATGATTTCTTTCCTTCTGCTAACTTTGGGTTTTGTTTGTTCTTCTTTCTCTAGTTCCTTTAGGTGTACGGTTAGATTGTTTATTTGAGATTTTTCTTGTTTCTTGAAGTAGGCTGCATAGCTATAAACTTCCCTCTTAGAACGTCGTGTTTTGTCATTTGTCTCTAGGTATTTTTTGATTTCCTCTTTGATTTCTTCAGTGATCTCTTGGTTATTTAGTAACGTATTGTTTAGCCTCCATGTGTTTGCGTTTTTTAATGTTTTTTTTCCCTATAATTCATTTCTAATCTCAGAGCGTAGTGGTCAGAAAAGATGCTTGATATGATTTGAATTTTCTTAAATTTACTGAGGCTTGATTTGTGACCCAAGATGTGATCTATCCTGGAGAATGTTCCATGCGCGCTTGAGAAGAAAGTGTAATCTCCTGTTTTTGGATGGAATGTCCTATAAATATCAATTAAATCTATCTGGTCTATAGTGTCATATAAAGCTTCTGTTTCCTTATTTATTTTAATTTTGGATGATCTGTCCATTGGTTTAAGTGAGATGTTAAAGTCCCCCACTATTATTGTGTTATTGTTGATTTCCTCTTTTATAGCTGTTAGCAGTTGCCTTATGTATTGAGGTGCTCCTATGTTGGGTGCATATATATTTATAATTGTTATATCTTCTTCTTGGATTGATCCCTTGATCATTGTGTAATGTCCTTCCTTGTCTCTTGTAACATTATTTTAAAGTCTATTTTATCTGATATGAGTATTGCTACTCCAGCTTTCTTTTGATTTCCATTTTCATGGAATATCTTCTTCCATCCCCTGACTTTCAGTCTGTATGTGTCCCTAGGTCTGAAGTGGGTCTCTTGTAGACAGCATATATATGGGTCTTGTTTTTGTATCCATTCAGCAAGCCTGTGTCTTTTGGTTGGAGCGTTTAATCCATTCACGTTTAAGGTAATTATCGATATGTATGTTCCTATGACCATTCTTAATTGTTTTGGGTTTGTTGTTGTAGGTCCTTTTCTTCTCTTGTGTTTCCCACTTAGAGAAGTTCCTTTAGCATTTGTTGTAGAGCTGGTTTGGTGGTGCTGAATTCTCTTAGCTTTTCCTTGTCTGTAAAGCTTTAGATTTCTCCATCGAATCTGAATGAGATCCTTGCTGGGTAGAGTAATCTTGATTGTAGTTTCTTCCCTTTCATCACTTTAAATATGTCATGCCACTCCCTTCTGGCTTGTAGAGTTTCTGCTGAGAAATCAGCTGTTAACCTTATGGGAGTTCCCTTGTATGTTATTTGTCATTTTTCCCTCACTGCTTTCAATAATTTTTCTTTGTCTTAATTTTTGACAGTTTGATTACTATGTGTCTCGGTGTGTTTCTCCTTGGGTTGATCCTGTATGGGACTCTCTGCGCTTCCTGGACTTGGGTGGCTATTTCCTTTCCCATGTTAGGGAAGTTTTCGACTATCATCTCTTCAAATATTTTCTCTGGTCCTTTCTCTCTCTCTTCTCCTTCTGGGACCCCTATAATGCGAATGTTGTTGCGTTTAATGTTGTCCCAGAGGTCTCTTAGGCTGTCTTCATTTCTTTTCATTCTTTTTTCTTTATTCTGTTCCGCAGCAGTGAATTCCACCATTCTGTCTTCCAGGTCACTTACCCGTTCTTCTGCCTCAGTTATTCTGCTATTGATTCCTTCTAGCGTAGTTTTCATTTCAATTATTGTATTGTTCATCTCTGTTTGTTTGTTCTTTAATTCTTCTAGGTCTTTGTTAAACATTTCTTGCATCTTCTCAATCTTTGCCTCCATTCTTTTTCCGAGGTCCTGGATCATCTTCACTATCATTATTCTGAATTCTTTTTCTGGAAGGTTGCCTATCTCCACTTCATTTGGTTGTTTTTCTGGGGTTTTATCTTGTTCCTTCATCTGGTACATAGCTTTCTGCCTTTTCATCTTGTCTATCTTTCTGTGAATGTGGTTTTTGTTCCACAGGCTGCAGGATTGTAGTTCTTCTTGCTTCTGCTGTCTCTTTATCTTATGTTTAATTAACATGTGAATGTGAAATTCTCAGTAATTTACGGTGGTCGATGAGGTAGACATTAAAAACCATTATGTGTTCAAATAAACCTGGATATGTAACACCATTTAAAATTAAGTTTGACATTGTTGGATAATTGGTTACGCTGCTATATCTAGCATGTGTTAGAGCCTCTTACGTGATTCTTAGAAAATTATATTGGTTGCTCTCATTACAGTTGAACAATGTGTTCTGATTATGGCTTCTCCATTGAAGTGGCCCTAGAAGAAATCTAGAAGTGAAATCCATCACAACCAGTGCACCAGCATGTAATTTACTATTAACTGGGCTGTGAGCCCCTCAGGGTCTCCAGCTGTCTTCCTTACATTTGTGCCCTGGCACCTAACCCAGAGCCTGGAACATAGATGATGATGATGACGATCATTACTGAACTAAACTGAGGGACTGAGGACCAGATTGGAAAGTAGAGACCATGTGTTATTTTCCACCTGCTCTGAAACGTATTAATTTTGTCAGTGATTGTGAGCAGTTACCTGATCTTACTACCAGTTCTTACCCCCTTTAGAATAGATTCAGTCTTTCTCACGTGTATTAAGAGAAATTAAGAACACAAGATAAATTATATCAGAAGTATGAAGTTCATTTCTTCATAAATGAAAGAGGTTATGTTAATTTAAAAATGGCTTGGAAAGGAAATAGCCAAAATACTAAAGTATATTAGCACAGGTTGCCATAGCATTGGTTAGGTGCCAGACATTTTACATATAGTTTTCAGTCCTCAGAACCCATCAAAATGATAATATTATTGCTAGAAAATGATTATATTATCTTAAGTTATGAATGAGAAAACTGAGGCTGAAAGGGAGGTTAAGAAATTTTCCCAAATTCACACAGTTAGCAAGTAGTACAACCAAGAAATTTCAATTCTTGCCCGCAAACTCATGTACTTTCTCCCACAGTCTAGCAGGAAAAGTATCATTAATCATATAATTTCACAAATATTTTAATTATAGTATCATCACAATTTTCAATTAAATATTTGTGAAATTATATGATATATATCAGAGATCAGAGAATGAGTAAACTGACCTATAGGATATGTTTATCCAGAGAAAGAGGAAGAACTTCAAAAGTTCTCTCTCACCCTACAAAGAATATCACATTTTGTCCTTTTGAGAGCTTATGAATGCCATTTGCTACTATAGGAATTTCCTATAGTAGAATCACAGTTGGAACAGTGGAAGTATTACGTCCAGAAACATCATTTTTTAACTTCATGAGATCACAAAGCATGAAGCATTGAATAAAGGTCATCATGCTTGATTCAACATAGCTTTAGTCAACAACTTGCCATGAGAATTCCAGTCAACAGTCAAGGTTTAACCTGAGAGGGCAGATCTCCTTATCAGTCCTGTTTGTGCTTTGCTACCAAAGCTATTTTGCAACTTTCCAGAGATAATTCATTGTGTTTATTAGCAGAGACTCTTCCTCATATACTCTTTTTTCTTTTTGACTTAGACTGGAATAATATTATTATTCACAGGAAGTTATTTCAGCTTTTAACATTTCTCAGCTCCTGATAATTTTAACACTCAAATCCTTTTATCAACGGAGTGAAAGTTCAGCCTATTAAATATTGGTTATCAGTGTCAAAAGGATATCTTTTGTGGGGAAAAAAAAGATACAACAGAGTCCCGTGTTAAGCTTTTCACTAGCACAAGGGTCACAAACTTAGATGCCTACAGCAGCCAGGAGGGTAATTCAATGAAAAACTTAGTCCAGTAGGGACTGGTGATCAGATAGCTAGTGTCCTATCTGAAGGGGGCATCCAGGACTCAGATCCAGCCGAATTCTATGGAGGAATTTGATCCAGTGTCACCAGATCTCCAGGTTTTTATTTGTTGTTGTTGTTATTCTTTAAGAGAAACCAGCAACCAGATTCTTATATAATATCTCCATATTGTTAATGTTGGCATTTAATATGTTTTAATACCATGCAATTCTAACAAACATACACATGAGTTTAGACTTTATGACCTTGCTTCTAGACCATAGGACCTTAAATCTTAAGAGTTCGATAAACATTCATTGAGCACCTTCTCCATGCTAGGTACTGTGAAAGGCACCAGAGATACTAAGACAAATACAATCCAGCACCTGTCTTTGAGTCGCTCATATTCTAGTGACAGAAATGTGCATGGTACAAATAATTATTATCTAGTAGGAAGAAATAAAATTAATCATATAATCTCACACATATCAATACTTAATTATAAATTGTGGTGAGTGCTGTAAAAGAAAAAAAAAACAGCACAATCATAGATCAGGGAAGAAGTAAGCTTACACTTGACATCTGAAGGATGAGCACACATTTATCCAAAGGAAGAAAAAGAGGAAGAACACTCTAGGCAGAGGGAATAATATCTACAAAGACCCTGAGCTAGGATGTAACTTGGCATTTCTGGGAAACTAAAAGGAGACCCAAGTGTGACTGATACATAGTAAACAAGGGGAAAAGTCACACATGTTGAGAATGGAGAGAGAAGTAGGGGTAGATCATAAATGGACCTGTGGTCGATGTTAAGGATTTTGAGAAATAAGAGGCCATTGTCAGGATTTTAAGCAGGAACATGGCAAAGTAAGATATGGGGTTTTAAGGGATCATTCTGTCTACAGGCTGGGAAATAGATTATGAGGGTCCTCTTATGCCAGAATCCCAGTGACCAGTTAACAGGCTAATTCTGGAGTCTAGGCTTGTCCTAGAGTGATGCCTATAGAGATACAGAGAAGAGTGCAAACTTGGAATATATTTTAGACATAGTAAATTGCTGTGGAGTACAAAATATGCATGGCATAGAGATACAAATGGAGATGATACTGGATAGGTAGACTGGGCAAACTCATGAATAACTTCAGCTGCCATAGTAACAAACTTAGTCTTTATCCTGTGGGTAAGACAAAAGTTTGATGGAATAAGTTGACACAGTTGGATTTGTGTTGACCTAATAGTAACCTGATTCAGTCTCCTGTCTTCAGTAAAGACTTTATGGTCCACCCATAACTAGTCTTTTTTTCCCCCTATGCTCTAAGCTTAATCATCTACAATAAATTGGCAGCTTCTGAGGGTATTAAAGTCCATCTTTGTTTCCTATCTCTAAAGCAAATGAAATCATGACTACAATATTACTTCAAGTTTGGTTGTATTCTCTTCCATACATAGAATGGTGTCCTATGGAGAACATGTCAGTGAATCTAGACGTACCTATTCAAATCTTCTACCTTATGACTTCCATACTCAGAACCTCATGTGGTACAGCAATGCATGTTGCTGCAGTGCCTAAATGCCCCATTGCTGATGGATGCATATGCCTTGTTTCCCACTCCCATCTGAAGAGCCCAAATGTATGCTGATGCCATGCATATTCACATGAGTGTTTCTGAGTGGAATAGATTTTCCTGATGATGTGCAATTAGACAAGGGTAGCTGACACTGCTACAACATAAACTATTTCTTATAGAAATTCAACATCTCAGAGTCTGGCTTTTGGACATGAGGGACCATATTTTTAACCTTTGCTTAACAATTAGACAGGCAGACAAAATAACATGAAACAGTTTTCAGACACTGAACAATAGACAATGCAAGAGAATGATCCATGAGGGAATAACAACAAATGAGGTAAGCCCTCTGCCTGGAAAGAGTTTCCAGGGCACAGCACAATGAGGGTGAACCCAAACAGAGCCCAGAAGTCTCTTTGAGTTGAAGAAATAGAGTTTAGACTTTGGGTAGGCCATAGTGTCTAGAACCTGTGATTTGTAGGGCAGAGTCCTAGAGAGAATGGTACAGCCACAGAGAAAGAGCTCTTGCGAATCCAGTGAGAGGTCCTGTCAAGTCTTCAACTAAGTACTAATATGCACATGTATGTGAGGAAAGTGTTAATGGTAAGGTAAATACCACCAAAAAGAAACAGACAGAACAACCCCTAGACCACACACAGGGTCAGGAATAGTGTATGTTCCCACCATCAAAAGTGGAAAGACCTCTTAATAAATGGGTACTGGGTAGAATCACCAGAAGGAACAGAAGTTGGACAAAATTAGTCTAGACTATAGGCCACTCAGGAGATGACAAAGCTTTAAAAATAAGACTTGAAAGTATAAAATTGATTCCAAGCGTCTGAACTATGTGTCAGCATAAAATCCAATACTTGTTACAAGAATGCAACAAAATCCCAAAACCAACATGTAAAACTCACAATGTTAATAAAAATTAATGTGTTCAAAAAATCAGGAGAATCATTACCCTTAATCAAGGAAAAAATCAATCAATAAAAACAGATCCAGAAAAAGAACATACACACTCTACTATATATAAGATAGATTACCAACAAGGACCTATTGTATAGCACAGGGAACTCTACTCAATATTCTGGGATAACCTATATGAGAAAAGAATCTAAAAAAGAATGAATATATGTATATGTATAACTGAATCACTCTGCTGCACACCTGAAACTAACACAACATTGTGAATCAACTATATTAAAATAAAATTTAAATTTTAAAAAAGAAATGATAGTACTAGCAAGCAAAGACATTAAGATAGCCCTTATACATATTCTCCATATGTTCTAGAAGGTAGAGAAGAGTATGAGCATGATGAGGAGAGAGATGGAATGTTAAAAAAAAAACAAACATAAATGGAACCTCTATAGATAAATACAATAGCTGAAATGGTAAGTACACTGGATGAGATTAACAGCACATTAGACACTGGAGAAGAAATATTAGAGAACATTAATACATAACGATAGAAACTATCCAAAATAAAAACATGCAAATAAAAATGACTGAACAAAATGAACAGAGCTTCAGTGAACTATGGGACAATATCAAGTGATCTGACATATGTGTACAGTTAACCCTTAAACAATGTGGGGATTGGGGCACCAACCCTTCACACAGTCGAAAATCCATGTGTAACTTTAGTCTGTCCTCTATATCTGTGGTTCTGCATCTGCAGATTCTACCAACCATGGATGGTGTAGTATGTATTTGTTGAAAAAAACCATGTATAAGTGTACCTGCACAGTTTAAACCATGTTGTTCAAGGGTAAACTGTAATTAGAATCCTAGAAAAGGAAGGGACAGAAAAAAATATTCAAAGAAATAGTGGCTGAAAACTTTCAAACTGTGATGAAAACTATAAACCTACAAAGTCAGGAGGCTTAACAAAACCAAGAAGAAGAAACATGAATAAAACCACACCAAGGCACATCATAATCAAATTGCTGAAAACCAGTGAAGAAGAGAAAATGTTGAAAACAGTCAGAGGAAATAAGTCACAGAGAGGGGGCTTCCCTGGTGACGCAGTGGTTAAGAATCCACCTGCCAATGCAGGGGACACGGGTTCGAGCCCAGGTCCGGGAAGATCTCACATGCCGTGGAGCAGCTAAGCCCGTGTGCCACAACTACTGAGCCTGTGCTCTACAGCCCGTGAGCCACAACTACTGAGCCTGTGCACCTAGAGCCTGTGCTCTGCAACAAGAGGCGCCACTGCAATGAGAAGCCCGCGCACTGCAACGAAGAGTAGCCCCTGCTCATCGCAACTAGAGAAAGCCTATATACAGCAATGAAGACCCAATGCAGCCAAAAAATAAATTTAATTAATTAATTAATTAAAAAAAAAAGTCACAGAGGAAAAAACATAGAATGATAGCAGATATCATTAGAAACAACGCGAGCCAGAAGATAGTTAGGGACATCTTTAAAGTACTGGGTGTGGGGGATGGGGACAATCTGTCCACTTGACATTCTACACCAAGGAAAAATATTCTTTTAAAATGAAGGCAAAATAAAGACTGTTTTAGACATACAAAGCAGGAACAATTTCTCATTAGCAGACCAGGAAAAAAAAATGTTAAAAGAAGTACTTTAGGCAGAAAAAGATTATATCAGAGAGATATTTGGGGCCACAAGAAGGGATAAAAATTCCAGAAATGGGTAAGTATGGAGAAAATTTTTCTTCATTTTTAATCTCTTAAAAAGATAACTGATTATCTAAACTGGAAAGCAAAAAATAACGACAGTTTATTTTGGGGTATATTATATATGTAGAAGTGAAATGGATGACAACCATAGCACAAAGGCTGGGAGGGGGAAGATGGAAATATACTATTGCAAGTTTCTTATAATATAAGTAAAATGGTATAAGATTATTTGAAGGTAGACTATGATAAGTTAAAGTTGTATTTTGTAAGCTGAAGGGCATTGCCAATAAAACAAAGCAAAGCTAACAAACCAATAGTGGAGATAAAAAGGAAACATAAAACATACTGGGCTTCCCTGGTGGCGCAGTGGTTGAGAATCTGCCTGCCAATGCAGGGGACACAGGTTCGAGCCCTGGTCTGGGAAGATCCCACATGCCATGGAGCAAATAGGCCCGTGAGCCACAACTACTGAGCCTGTGCGTCTGGAGCCTGTGCTCCGCAACAAGAGAGGCCGCGACAGTAAGAGGCCCGCGCACCGCGATGAAGAGTGGCCCCCGCTCGCCACAACTAGAGAAAGCCCGCGCACAGCAACGAAGACCCAACACAGCCAAAAATTAAAAAAAAAAAAAAAAAAAACTCAATTAATCCAAAAGAAAGTAGGAAAGAAAAGAAAATAATGAATAAAAGCCAGATGGACAAATAGAAAACTATAGCAGAATGGTAGATTTAAACCCAACCATATCAATAATTACATTAAAAGCAAATGGGAAGAACACGACAACTAAGAGATTTTAAGATTGAATAAAAAGCAACACCCAACTTTATGCTGAACTCAAGAAATCCACGTTAAAGATAAAAAGTAAAGGATTGAAGGTATACCATACTAACTAACTATAATCAAACACAATGGATGTGTCATTCCATTTATATGACAATATAGGAAAGTAAAACATAGTGACAGAAAGTAAATCAGCGGTTGCATGTGTCCAGAGAACAGGGGAAGGTATGGCTACAAATGGCACATGGAAACTTTTTGGAGTGATGGAAATCTTCTGTACCTCAATAGTGATGGTAGCTATAGAACTGTACTTATTTGTCAAAATTCAGCAAATATTGTACTTAAAATTGGTGAATTGTATTGTTTGTAACTTATACCTTAATAAAGATGATGAAAGGAAGGGGGACCGAGTGAGAGAGAGAGAGAGAGAAAGAAGTGGGGAGGAATAAAGAGGAGAAGAAAAGGAACAGGGAGGAGGAAAGGGAAGAAAAGAAACTAACCATTTGTTTTCAAAAACTACAGTCACTTCAGTAAGAGTAGTTTCCACTGGCCCTTTACTCCATTATGTAAAACATTTTAGCCCTTTTTTCTGATCCTTATTTTCTGCCCACATCTACAGTCTGATGGTCTTACCTTCCACCTCAAGAAATTTATTGACTGTTGTACTAAACAAAGATAACTGTATCCTAAAGAGAAATTCTGGCACCAGCCAGTGATGTGAAACTTTCACCTAATTAAATGAGGAATGCCTCAGAAGAAACTGCCCTTCCCACTTGCTATCCATGACAATGACCTCTGCCCTTCCTGACCTCACTTGCTCCATCTCTGGCCACATCTTCTCTTTGTTGTTGAAAGCCCCACCCAACCCTCTGCACCGCTTTTACTCTTCAGCATCACAGTTCCCTTTCTTCAATAAGGAAGACCATTTCTCTATCCTCCCCCGTCTCCCACCAGTAGGGAAAGTTGAATACACATGAAAGTGTTACTAGTGGGCCTTTGGGTACACAAAGGACCAAAGTAAGGCATGTAAACTTCAGACGGTAGATACATATATATATATATATATATATATACATTTTTTTTTTTTTAGAGAGAGAAAGTCTTTTATTTATTTATTTATGGCTGTGTTGGGTCTTCATTTCTGTGCGAGGGCCTTCTCTAGTTGTGGCAAGTGGGGCCACTCTTCATCGGGGTGCGCGGGCCTCTCACTATCGCGGCCTCTCTTGCTGCGGAGCACAGGCTCCAGACGCGCAGGCTCAGTAATTGTGGCTCATGGGCCTAGTTGCTCCGTGGCATGTGGGATCTTCCCAGACCAGGGCTCGAACCTGTGTCCCCTGCATTGGCAGGCAGATTCTCAACCACTGCGCCACCAGGGAAACCCCGGTAGATATATTTTATACAAGGACAATTAGACTGCATATAGGATAGACTTTAAGACTCTGGGGAAAGAGTTGGGATAATCAGATGGTGGAGGTGTGATAAACTGATAAAACAGGGCTAAGGGTAGCATCAGTTGGAAAGAAGACATGAAATACAGAGCAAAACAATATATAAACAGATCTGAGTGTACTTACAACCACTTAAACCCATGCTAACAGGCGATTAAATATAAGATATCTTACCTACAGACTGGGAGAAAATATTTGCAAACGATGTGGCCAACAAGGACTTAATCTCCAAAATGTGCTAACAGTTCATACAACTCAATAACAGCAACAACAAGAACAAAAAAAAAAACCAAACAACCCAATTAAAAATGGACAGAAGACCTGAATAGACACTTCTATTCCAAAGAAGACATACAAGATGGTCAACAGGCACATGAAAAGATGCTCAACATTGCTAATTATTAGAGAAATGAAAATCAAAACTACAATGAGATATCACCTCACAACAGTCAGAATGGCATCATTTAAAAGCCTACAAATAACAAATGCTGGAGAGGGTGTGGAGAAAAGGGAACCCTCCTACACTGTTGGTGGGAACATAAATAGGTGCAGCCACTATGGAAACAGAATGGAGGTTCCTCAGAAAACTAAAAATAGAGTTGCCATATGATCCAGTAATCCCACTCCTGGGCATATATCTGGACAAAACTCTAATCTGGAAAGATACATATACCCCAATGTTCATACCAGCACTATTTACAATAGCCAAGACACTGAAGCAACCTAAATGTCCATTGACAGATGAATGGATAAAGAAGATGTGGTATATATACACAATGGAATACTACTCAGCCATAAAAAAGAATGAAATAATGCCATTTGCAGCAACATGGATGGACCTAGAGATTATTGTACTAAGTGAAGTCAGACAGAGAAAGACAAATATATGATATCACTTATATGTGGAATTTGAAATATGATACAAATGAACTTATTTACAAAACAGAAACAGATCACAGACATAGAATGCAAACTTATGGTTACCAAAGGGGAAAGGGGATGGGAGAGGGATAAATTAGGTGTTTGTGATTAGCAGATACAAACTGCTATATATAAAATAGATAAGCAACAAGCTCCTACTGTATAGCACAGGGAACTATATTCAATATCCTGTAATAAATGATAATGGAAAATAATATATAAAAGAAGATATAGATATAGCTATATAATTGAATCACTTTGCTGTATATCAGAAACTAACACAACACTGTAAGTCAACTGTACTTCAATAAAAAATATAAAAATTAAAAAAAAAGATGTATTGTCATGCATCACAGAGAAGATATAACCCATCTTCATATTCTGAGATGATTTTCTGATCAAAGGTGATTCACTTATCTGATTATATTTAACTAATAATTATTTAGATACTCTGGAAAATTAACTTGCTAAACTTTAAATAATGTACTAGTAACATTTCTTGTTCACTTCAGATCACCATGGATCAAAGCCTTTATAATTACATAGACATAGAAGTGGATATATGTGAATCTTTCCAAATAATGACAGCTTTCTATAGAAAGGCATATATATCTTCATAGAGAACTTATGTTCCCCCAGACTTGAGAGTGATGAAAAGGTTGTTCTCAGAAACTATCCAGATGTTTTCATGGCTTTTACATCTCCAGGTGCTTCTTACCCTGACCACACATTCCCTGTGGAGAAGATGGATGATTCTGTAGCTCCGGGCCAAGAATACACCTATGAGTGGAATATCAGTGAGGACAGTGGGCCCACCCACGATGACCCTCCGTGCCTCACATATATCTATTACTCCTATGAAAATCTGGTACATGACTTCAACTCTGGACTGATTGGACCTCTGCTTATTTGTAAGAAAGGTAAAAAAAAAAAAATCAAAACAGCAAAGATGTTGGATTGGTAAAGATACTATAATGGAATGATGCTTGAGAGTGTCTTGGTATCTTTTTGTAAATCAAGCAGAGAAGGGTGCAGAAACCAGATCATCGTTTGACATTGGTATTTGAGGATTTGCAATCTTCCTCTGTTTCTTCAACCCCTCCTTCATCTCGGTCCTGGGAGTCTCTCCCAAGTAAATCTCTGTCTGAGAGTATGTTCTGCTGCCATGCCCATATGATCCGTAACATTTACCTCAAGGCCAAGTATTTTTGAAAGTATACAGCAGTCCGTACCTGCTAAGAGTACTTGGAAAGAACTTTGAGTAATATATCTGAGGTTTGGGTTGGTCATTTGGTCTATAAACACACAAAACTCCAGGTTCCTTTCTTGTAAACAAGCTGAACACTTTGAGTGGTAGGTTTCAAACACACTCAACTGACTTTATAAGAAATTTCATTGGCTGGGCTTCTTAGGAGCAAGCTTGGACTTTTATTTTACCCCAAGCAAATTCATCCCATCTTTCATTAAAACAAACAACCACAACAAACTGCACTGTGGGAGATAATGTGATGGATTCACCATCTGTCTATACATACACGCATACCATACCTACATACATTCCTAATTCATTTATTCACTATACAAATACATATTTTCATTGCCTGGTATAGAGAAGATACTGTGATGACACCGAAAAAATTTTAAACTTATAAAAGTCTCTTCTTTCATTTTACTATCAGGTGCATTTTTTACTCATGAGAGTGGATTAATCTTGACCCTCTCAACCAATTCTCTAGTGTCCCATTACAAGATGGCTATATTAAACTTGGAGTGTGATGCTTTTACCAAATGAGATACAGTACCTATGCATTATTTTTTTTTTATATAAATTTATTTATTTATTTTTGGCTGCGTTGGGTCTTCATTGCTGTGCGCGGGCTTTCTCTAGTTGGCGGCGAGCGGGGGCTACTCTTCATTGCGGTGCGCGGGCTTCTCATTGTGGTGGTTTCTCTTGTGGAGCACGGGCTCTAGGCGCATGGACTCAGTAGTTGTGGCTCACGGGCTCTAGAGTGCAGGCTCAGTAGTTGTAGTGCATGGGCTTAGTTGCTCCACGACATGTGGGATCTTCCCGGACCAGGGCTCGAACCCGTGTCTCCTGCATTAGCAGGTGGATTCTTAATCACTGCACCACCAGGGAAGTCCCTGCATTGACTTATTGACACTGGAAGAAATGGATACTTTTACTAAAGCCTTGACAGTCACCAAATGTTTTCTCTCTGTGCCAGATCAAATTTACTTTTAAAGCCCCATTCCTCGAGGCTATCAGGTGCCAGAAAAAACAAGGTGGCACCAGGATTTTAATAAGCCTTCAATCATTATTACTTGATAGATGCTATTTTTATAAGAACATTTTACAGTTGACATCATTATGGTTGGCTGCTTATCTTAAACTCTGTTATCTAGGAATAGCTAATGAGAGCCTTCTATCTGGGATGCTATTAAAAGTATGTCTTTTTTCACAGGCACCCTAACTGAGGATGGGATACAGAAGATGTTTGACAAGCAACATGTACTGATGTTTGCTGTGTTTGATGAAAGTAAAAGCTGGAACCAGACATCATCCCTAATGTACACAGTCAACGGCTATGTGAATGGGACAATGCCAGGTAACACATGGGCTGTGTACTATCCAAAAATAGTTGAAGCATTGATCTCATTGTTTTCCTAAAGGCACTAAGGTAGTTGACCATACTCACTATTTTTTAACTCCTAATCTGAAAGGTGATGTAATCTGGTTCAGTGGTTCTCAAGGTTTAATCTTTTTTTTTTTTTAACTAGCAAGTACAACAGACAAATTAGAAGCTACCCAAGAGAAGCAGCGTGCAGTCTTATTACATGTAGTGCTCTGAGCAGGTTTCACCTTGGCCTACATCTCCAGGAAGACATCCAGGATATCAGCTTAGTCTCCTTCAGTGAGTTGTGTGGTCCCTGCTGCTTGGTGACCATGTTTTCTTCCAGAGAGGAAGCCCTACAAAACAGAGTTCAAGGCTAATCCTCAGCAGGAAGGGTCAGCAGGAAGAATGCAATGAAGACATTTACAGTGAAGATGAACAGGAGATTAGGAGAAATATCCAACATACAAAAATACTACTAGCATTTCAAAAGATGATGGATGAGTAATATTCAATGGCATATGGGATGTTTTTCTCTTTTTATTTACATGTAGACTCTTGTGAAAAAGCAAAATCATAACAATTGTTAAGAGAAAAAAAAACTGATCCCCACCTAAACCACTTCTAATTCTCTCTGATGGAAATGACCTAGAACCAAAGATCCTGTGGGGGAAAAATGGGAAAAATGAAAATATTACTTTACTAAATAAACTATGCTTCAAAACACTAAGTTTCTCTGTATAGAGGCTCTATATAGAGGCTGTTCTCTATATCTGAAAATCACAAATGGCTTCTCTTACTAAAAATAAAACTTGTCAAGAGTTGAGGTCTGGACATTGCTTTTAAATTGTATTCCATTTCATTTGATTCTATCTTCCCACCCGGGTCATTACAAATATACTAAGATGACCCTGGGTTTTGATTCAGAGTTTAAAAACTTAGTTAACTGAGTTAGCATATCTGAGTTCACACCTTGCTCACTTCTCTACCTTAGTGTGGCTTTTAGCAGTTAGTTGTCTCAATGTGCTTTCGTGAAAAAATGGGTTAATCATCTATCCTGGTGCAGAGGGTGTTTAAGAATTTTTTTACAGATAACATAGCATGTCTAATACTACGGGCCTTAGAGAGGAGTGGTCAAAAGAGAAATTGTATCTGTGTCCCGGCAAAGTAAATCATCTGTCTAAATATAGAGAAGGAGAAGCCAAAATAACCCATATGAAAACATAAAAATTGATAACTCTATCAGGGCATAGAATTTATGAATTTATAGTTGAAATAGACAGAGTAGCTGGGGTAGAAAGTAGCTGGTAGTAGAAACTGAGAAAAGTTAATGCTTGTAAAACTGCCTTATGGGGCAGTATAAATTGAATAAATATGATAAACGCTAATACAGATGTATGAAATGCTCAACCCAATATAAGCATTGATTGGAGGCAGATAAATTCTTCCACCAAAGCCTCCTACCTTCCAGCTTCTTGTTCTCACCTGTGATACTAGGAATTGGCCTTGTTACAGTGGTCTAAAAAAGACAAGCCCTTAGCCCCTCTTTGGGTAAGGGACTGATTCATGGCTCCAAGATCTAGTATCGAGTGATTATAGATCTGAAATTTAAAACCCAAGCCAAGGATAGAAGCCAGAGGTTAGAATCTCCTATAGAGCAAATCAGCATTTTCTGAGTCACTGTGGGAGCAAGAAGGAGCCAAACAGCTTTTGTACTCAGTTCTCATTACTCCATCCATGAAACGCTCCCAGTGACCCAGTATACTGAGGATTTGTCCACTGCATTTTAAGGAGATCCTATAACCCACACAGTAACTCACTGCCTTGTCATTAAAACAATCAACCAGTGGGTAAAGAAACAGTATAAAATCCTTAAAGCATCTTCACATCTTCTTCCTGGTAGGATCAAGCCCTTTTAGGATTAGAGGTTTAGGCCCTTAAACTCAGCCCTATTGGAGGCTCTGGCAACTCCCTCCAGCTAAGCCCCGATTGGTATTAGAGTGACCAACTACTCAGGCTTGCCCAGGACTTTCTCAATTCTAATACTGAAAATCCTGCCTCCTGGGAAACCCCTCAGTCCTCAGTAAATCAGGATGGTTGGTCACCTACTTTCTTCTCTCCTTGGCCTTAGCAATCCCTGTGTTTCTAAACTAATGTCCTCCATCTCTGGGCTCTATAGTACCACTTATTGCAATGAGTTGTGACTGCTTGTTTGCCCACCACTCAGATGTCTGCTTTTCTAGGGCAGGAACAAAAATGGGAGTGTCTATACCCCCCGGAACCTTGCACAATGCCTGATGCAAAGCAGGTGCTCAGTACGTATCTGGTGAGTGAATTTTTTATCACAGACTGCTGACTGCCTGTTTTGGCCCCCATCTCTCTCTCTCTCCCTCAGATATAACAGTTTGTGCCCATGATCACATCAGTTGGCATCTGATTGGAATGAGCTCTGGGCCAGAACTGTTCTCCATTCATTTCAACGGCCAGGTCCTGGAGGAGAACCATCATAAGATCTCAGCCATCACTCTCGTCAGTGCTACGTCCACAACTGCAAACATGACCGTGAGCCTAGAGGGAAAGTGGGTCATATCTTCGCTCATCCCAAAACATTTTCAAGGCAAGAAATTCTTCCAACAGTCTTGCTTACAAATGTAGGATCCTTTCTTCCTAGGCACTAACTCCCTCATTTTCCTTTGCTTTTGCAAGCCATCCACACTCCAGACATACATTCCTTAGTCCTTGAGAGCAGAATTTAGATACTTTGCTCTTAGACTTATAGCTCGTTAGTTGGGGATGGAGGAAGTAGAGAAATTGACAAAGATTTTTTAAAATGATGCAAAAGCCGAAGAGGTCTCTACTTCCTTGAAAGGAGAAAGGAGGAAGGAAACAAAAACATACATAGAGATATTCTTTCTTGGGCTATTTAATATGCAGCTAAAGGAAAAGAACTAGTATTGGAACTGCTCAAACTTCTGTAAATTTATAGAAGCACCAAGTTACCGAAAGTGTAAAAGTTTTAACATGAAAAAGTTGTCTTTCATAACAAGATGAGCACAGAGCCTGGCCCAAAGAGGAACTCAGTGGATGTGTGTTGAATAGAAAAAACATAGTATCTAACCAACTGAGGAGTGAGCTTTAAAGGACATCAGTGAATTCTAGTGGGGGAAAAAAATCAGCCTAGGTTGTTATATGGTATCAGTTAAACAAAATAACTAACGGTCTATTACACATTGTTGCTTTAAAACAGTTAGGAGGAGGGTTCCTGTAAATATAAGTAAATATCACTATAGGAAATCATTGTGTTACCAAAATAATGTGTATAAAAGCAAGAAATATAAAAAAGAGACACTTTATGGGATCATTTCATTTTTTGTTCACACTAAGCAGTCAAAATTATATTAGAAGTAATGAAATTGTCACAATATCCCTGGAAGATAGAGCCCCAAATACTAATGAAACAACAGCAAAACTAACATTATTGAGGTTAAGTGCTTTTTGTATTATCTTATTTAGTTTTTAAGAACAATTTCATACAGTACACACTAGTAATATCTTCATTTTACAAATAAAAGGAAGAGGTTATAGGAAATATGAGAAATCGACATGACCTAAGTCATAAGGTTTTAAGGATCTGGAAATTTCAAGAAATTTTCCTCCCCGGTAAGAAACAAAGGATAGCTTTCCAAGTTTTTCCTCTAACCCATCCTCTCTTTCCCTCACTTTTTTATTCTTGCTCCTTCTGCCCTGTATTAAAAGAGCTTCAAACCAAAATGTTCAAAAGTTGCATGAGCATTACTTTCACTGTTATTATTGAAAACTTCCACAAATTTATTTAAAAGATGTACATTTTATCAGCCTTAATTTCTTCTCTCAGATTCTTTCATTGTCTTTATGTCCTAACTCAGCTGGGATGCAGGTTTACATAGACATTAAGAACTGTGCAAAGAAAACCAGGAATCCTAAGAAACTAACTCGAGACCAGAGGCGGCACATTAAGAGATGGGAATACTTCATTGCTGCGGAGGAAGTCATTTGGGACTATGCACCTATAATACCAGCAAACATGGACAAGTGAGTTTGAGGGGTTCTTACTACTGTGCAGATTCAAGACATTTTCCATAGGGTCCTAGATGCATGGGGTGAAATGTCATGAGTTGACAGCTTTCATGGTAATGCATGTATTGGATTTCATTCAGGTTTTCTTTTCCAAAACAATCTGAAATTACTCCAAACTCCTCAAGAGAACTCAGAAAAATAATAATAGTAGTAGTAGTAACAACAGCAATAATAATAGCAGCTACCACTTCTTGAATGCTTCCTATTGCCAAGCACTGTGTTAAACCTTTCTAAGAGCTTTGCTTTAACTCTACAAGTTAGAAACAGCTTTTACTTATTTTGTAAATTAGGAAATGGGAGAGTGGGATTAAGAAAACTGGAAATGCACATAGCTCTTAAACACTTGAAAAATACTCAAGCTCACTCACAGTAAGAGAAATACGTAAATTAAACTTCTCTCAAATACTATTTTTCACCTATCAGACTCTCAAGTTTAGATGACATAATGTATTGGCAAGGCTGCGAGAAACGAGCTCTATCATGTATTGCTGGTGGAAGAGCGAACTGGAAAAGCCATTCTAGAGGATAATTTGGCAATGTGTATAAAATTATAAATGCATATATTTTTTGATCCAGCAATCTCACTCTGGGAATTTACTATATAGATATACTTGTATACAGGTGAAATGGTACGTGTACAGGATGTTCAGTGCTGCACTGTTGCAGCAAAATATTGGAAACAACCCATAATGTCCATCAATAGGAAATTAATAAGTTATGGTACATCATACAATGGAATACTATGCATCTGTTTTAAAGAGGATGCAAAAACTCTCTCTATACTAATATAAAAAGTTCTCCAAGAGATATTTTTAAATTAAAAAGTCAAGGGAGCAAGAAGGTAGAATAGCAGATTCCCCCACTTGTATTCCCCCACAGCAATGATAATTTGGCAGCCATCCACAAACAGAAGTGACTTTGTGAGAGCTTTGGGATCAAAGTAGGAACTTGCAAAATCCCGGTGGAAGTCAAGACCAAGGAGGACCGTTTTGAGAAGGCAAGTCCATGCTCAGATGGTTGGTTCACTAACTGTAATTCAGTTACAAACCTGGAAATAGCCTCCTCCCCTTATGGACTCAGCTACAGCCCCACTTAACCTTGGTCCTGCCACCAGCACCATCTGATAAGAAACCCAGGAGGAGTCACGCCTGTCCATGACCCTGGAGGCTGACCTGCAGACCTCTGTTTGACTGTGGATCTTGAAGCAGCCCTGTAACTAATTCCATCCTTCTCTCAGCCATGATCCAGGAGTAGTCTTGCCTGCCCAGGGACCTGATGGGAGTCACATCCACTCATGGCCCTGGTGGCTGGCCTGCAGACCTTGGTCCCACTACAGATCTTGAAATAGCCCTGTTACCTAGTTCCAGACCTCAAAACTGCAGTTCAGGAGCAGTTCTGCCCACTCAGGGACCCACTGGGAGCCCTCCAAAGGGCCAGATGGGAGCCACACCCATCTACACACTTGGTAACAGGCCTACCATTTGCAAACCCAATTGTGGACCTTGAAGTAGAGTGTTATCCCAGTGCCAGCTCTACTGATCAAGGTCCTGAAGGCAGTTCCATTTTCCAAGGGACCAGACAGGGTCTATGCCCACCTGAGCCCCTGGTAAAAGGCCTTCCAACCACAGATGCTGCTGCAGGCCCAGCAGCAACCACATGACCTGGTCCCAACCTCACTCAACTGTGATCCCAGAGGCAATTCCATCAGGCTGCAGACCTGACAAGAGGTTTTTACCTGCCAAAACCTGTCTGTAAAGATTGGAAAGGGGTGTTTGCTCCATCAAATGCACAAACACCAAAACAAAGCTACACAAATCACAAAGAATCAGGCAATATGACACCACCAAAGGAAACTAATAAAGCTCCAGTAACCAGTGTGAAAGAAATAGAGATCTACAAATTGCCTGACAAAGAATTAAAAATAATCATCTTAGAGAAGCTCAATGAGGTACAAGATAACACAGATAGGTAATCAAATGAAATCAGGAAAACAATAAATGAACAAAATAAGAAATTTAATAAATACATAGAAACCATAAAAAAATAACCAAACAAATCCTAGAGCTGAAGAATGCAATAACAGAACTGAAAATATTCAATAGAGAGCTTCAATAGCAGACTTATCACTTTAGCTTTAAGGACACCTGCAGATTAATGGATACATGTATATGTATGTCTGAGTCAATTTGCTGTGCACCTGAAACTATTGCAATATTGTTAATCAGCTATACTCCAACATAAAATAAAAAGTCATAAAAAAAAGGGAAGGGATAAAAAAGACAAGGTCACTATATAATGATAGAGTGGTCAATTAATCAAGAGACTATAACAATTATAAATATATATGCACCCAAGATTAGAGCACCTAAATATATGAAGCAAATATTAACGGAACTACAGGGAAAAATAGACAGCAATACAATAATAGTAGGGGACTTTAATACCACACTTTATTCAATGGATAAATTATCCAGACATAAAATCAATAAGGAAGCAGTGGAATTGAATAACACTGTAGAACAAGTGTACCTAACAGACATATAAAGAACATTCCATCCAAATAAAGAACATTCCATCAAACAACAGCAGAATACATATTCTTCTCAAGTGCACCTGGAATATTCTCTAGGATTCTTCATAACATATTAGTCCACAAAACAAGTTTTAACAAATTAAGAATATTAAAATAATATCAAGTATCTTTTCTCACCATAATGGTATGAAACTACAAATCAGTAACAGAAGAAAACTGAAAAATTCACAAATATGTGGATTAAATACTAGTCTCCTGAACAACCAATGGGTCAAGGAAGAAATCAAATAGGAAATCAAAATATATCTTGAGACAAATGAAAACAGAAATACAACATACTAAAATATATAGAATATAGAAAAGCAGTTGTAAGAGGGAAGTCTATAGTAATAAATGCCTACATTTAAAACAGAAGAAAGAGAGCCTCATGCACCAGAGAGCAGACAGCAGAAGCAAGAAGAACTACAATCCTGCAGCCTATGGAACAAAAACCACATTCACAGAAAGATAGACAAAATGAAAAGGCAGAGGACTATGTACCAAATAAAGGAACAAGATAAAACCCCAGAAAAACAACTAAATGAAGTGGAGATAGGCAACTTTCCAGAAAAAGAATTCAGAATAATGATAGTAAAGATGATCCAGGACCTCGGAAAAAGAATGGAGGCAAAGATCAAGAAGGTGCAAGAAATGTTTAACAAAGACCTAGAAAAATTAAAGAACACACACCTAGAAGAATTAAAGAACAAACAAACAGAGATGAACAATACAATAACTGAAATGAAAAATACACTAGAAGGAATCATTAGTAGAATAACTGAGGCAGAAGAACGGATAAGTGACCTGGAAGACAGAATGGTGGAATTCACTGCTGCAGAACAGAATACAGAAAAAAGAATGAAAAGAAATGAAGACAGCCTAAGAGACCTCTGGGTCAACATTAAACATAACAACATTCGCATTATAGGGGTACCAGAAGGAGAAGAGAGAGAGAAAGGACCAGAGAAAATATTTGAAGAGATTATAGTCGAAAACTTCCCTAACATGGGAAAGGAAATAGCCACCCAAGTCCAGGAAGCGCAGAGAGTCCCATACAGGATAAACACAAGGAGAAACGTGCCGAGGCACACAGTAATCAAACTGACAAAAATTAAAGACAAAGAAAAATTATTGAAAGCAACAAGGGAAAAATGACAAATAACATACAAGGGAACTTCCATAAGGTTAACAGCTGATTTCTCAACAGAAACTCTACAAGCCAGAAGGGAGTGGGATGATATATTTAAAGTGATGAAAGGGAAGAACCTACAACCAAGATTACTCTACCCAGCAAGGATCTCATTCAGATTCGATGGAGAAATCAAAAGCTTTACAGACAAGGAAAAGCTAAGAGAATTCAGCACAACCAAACCAGCTCTACAACAAATGCTAAAGGAACTTCTCTAAGTGGGAGACAGAAGAAAAGAAAAAGACCTACAAAAACAAACCCAAAGCAATTAAGAAAATGGTCATAGGAACATACATATCAATAATTACCTTAAATGTGAATGGATTAAATGCTCTAACCAAAAGACACAGGCTCGCTGAATGGATACAAAAACAAGACCCATATATATGCTGTCTAAAAGAGACCCACTTCAGACCTAGGGACACATACAGACTGAAAGTGAGGGGATGGAAAAAGATATTCCATGCAAATGGAAATCAGAAGAAACCTGGAGTAGCAGTACTCATATCAGAAAAAATAGACTTTAAAATAAAGAATGTTACAAGAGGCAAGGAAGGATACTACATAATGATCATGGGATCAATCCAAGAAGAAGATATAACAATTATAAATATATATGCACCCAACATAGGAGCACCTCAATACATAAGGCAAATTCTAATAGCTATAAAAGAGGAAACTGACAGTAACACAATAACAGTGGGGGACTTTAACACCTCACTTACACCAATGGACAGATCATCCAGACAGAAGATTAATAAGGAAACATGACCTTTAAATGACACAACAGACCAGATAGATTTAATTGGTATTTATAGGACATTCCATCCGAAAACAGCAGATTACACTTTCTTCTCAAGTGCACACGGAACATTCTCCAGGATAGATCACATCTTGGGTCACAAATCAAGCCTTGGTAAATTTAAGAAAATTCAAATCATATCAAGTATCTTTTCTGACCACAATGCTATGAGATTAGAAATAAATTACAGGGAAAAAAACATAAAAAACACAAACACATGGAGGCCAAACAAATGTTACTAAATAGCCAAGAGATCACTGAAGAAATCAAAGAGGAAATCAAAAAATACCTAGAGACAAATGACAATGAAAACATGATGATCCAAAACCTATGGGATGCAGCAAAATCAGTCCTAAGAGGGAAGTTTATAGCAATACAGTCCTGCCTCAAGAAACAAGAAAAATCTCAAATAAACAATCTAACCTTACATTCAAAGGAACTAGAGAAAGAAGGACAAACAAAACCCAAAGTTAGTAGAAGGAAAGAAATCATAAATATCTGAGCAGAAATAAATGAAATAGAAACAAAGAAAACAATAGCAAAGATCAATAAAACTAAAAGCTGGTTCTTTGAGAAGATAAACAAAATTGATAAACATTTAGCCAGATCCATCAAGAAAAAGAGGGAGAGGACTCAAATCAATAAAATTAGAAATAAAAAAGAAGTTAAAAGGACACCACAGAAATACAAAGCAGCATATGAGACTACTACGAGCAACTCTATGCCAATAAAATGGACAACCTGGAAGAAATGGACAAATTCTTAGAAAGGTGTAACCTTCCAAGACTGAACCAGGAAGAAATAGAAAATATGAACAGACCAATCACAAGTAATGAAATTGAAACTGTGATTAAAACTCTTCATCCAGAACCAGATGGCTTCACAGGTGTATTCTATCAAACATTTAGAGAAGAGCTAACACCCATCCTTCTCAAACTCTTTCAAAAAATTTCAGAGGAAGGAACACTCCCAAACTCATTCTATGAGGCCACCATCACCCTGATACCAAAACCAGACAAAGATACTACAAAAAAAGAAAATTATAGACCAATATCACTGAAGAATATAGATGCAGAAATCCTCAACAAAATACTAGCAAACAGAATCCAACAACACATTAAAAGGATCATACACCATGATCAAGTGGGATTTATCCCAGGGATGCAAGGATTCTTCAATATACGCAAATCAATCAATGTGATATACATATTAACAAATTGAAGGATAAAAACCATATGATCATTTCAATAGATGCAGAAAAAGCTTTTGACAAAATTCAACACCCATTTATGAAAATAACTCATAATGAACAAACAAAACAAAATGAACATAATGAAAATCAGTTGAATTTATATACACTAACAATGAACAATCCAAACGGAAATTAAGAAAATACTTCCATTTACAATAGAATTTTTTTAAAAGAATAAAATACTTAGGAAATTTAACCAAGGTAGTGAAAGAGCTACACACTGAAAACTATAAGACAACAATGAAAGAAATTGAAGAAGATACAATCAAATACAAAGATGTCCCGTGTTTATGGATTAGAAGAATTAACTTTGTTAAAATGCCCACATTACACAAAGGGATCTACAGATTCAAGGCAATCCCTATTAAATTCCAATAACATTTTTCAAAGAAATAGAAAAAAAAAACAATTCTAAAATTCAGATGAAACCACAGAAGACCCTGAATATCCCAAGCAATCGTGAGCAAGAAGAGCAAAGCTTGAGGCATCATACTTCCTGATTTCAAACTATATTACAAAGCTATAGTAATTGAACAGTATAATAACGGCATAAAAACAGACACATATACCAAATGAACAGAAGTAAGGGCCCAGAAATAAACCCATGCATATATGGTCAACTAATCTTTTATTTATTTATTTATTTATTTATTTATTTATTTATTTATTTATTTATTTATTTATTTATTTAATTTTGGCTGCGTTGGGTCCTCGTTTCCGTGCAAGGGCTCTCTCCAGTTGCGGCAAGCGGGGGCCACTCTTCGTCGCGGTGCACGGGTCTCTCACTATCGCGGCCTCGTGCGGAACACAGGCTCCAGACGCGCAGGCTCAGCAGCTGTGGCTCACGGGCCCAGTCGCTCCGCGGCATGCGGGATCCTCCCAGACCAGGGCTTGAACCCGCGTCCCCCGCATTGGCAGGCAGACTCCCAACCACTGCACCACCAGGGAAGCCCCTGGTCAACTAATCTTTGACAAGGGCACTAAGAATACACAATGAGGAAAGGACAGTCTCTTCAATAAATGATGGTGGAAAAACTGGATATCCATATGCAAAAAATAAAATTATACCCTTAACTTACAGCATAGACAAAAATTAACTCAAAATAAATTAAAAACTTAAATGTAATACCTGAAACCATAAAACCACTAGAAGAAAACATAACAGAAAATCTCTTTGACATTGGTCTTGGCAATGATTTTTTGGGGTATGACACCAAAAGCATAAGTACCAAAAGCAAAAATAAACAAGTGGGGCTACATCAAGCTGAAAAACTTCTGCACAGCAAAAGAAACAATCAACAAAATAAAAATATAACCTACAGAATGGGAGAAAATATTTGCAAACCATATATCTGATAAGAGGTTAATATACAAAATATAAAAGGAACTCATGTAACTCAAAGGCAAAACAAACAAACAAAAATAGCCTGATTTAAAAAATGGGCAAAGGATCTAAACTGACATCTTTCTAAAGAAAACATACAGGGACTTCCCTGGTGGTGCAGTGGTTAAGAATCTGCCTGCCAATGCAGGAGACACGGGTTCGATCCCTGGTCCGGGAAGATCCCACATGCCACGGAGCAACTGAGCCTGTGCACCACAACTACTGAGCCTGTGCATCTAGAGCCCATGCTCTGCAACAAGAGAAGCCACTGAAATGAGAAGGCCGTGCACCACAACAAAAGAGTAGCCCCCACTTGCCACAACTAGGGAAAGCCCACACACAGCAATGAAGACCCAATACAGCCAATAAATAAATAAATAAATTTTAAAAATTAAAAAATTAAAATTGTCAACTGTGGTAAAAAAAAAAGAAAACATACAAATGGCCAATAGGCATATGAAAAGGTGTTCAGCATCACTAATCACGAGCGAAATGCAAATCATATCCATGATGAGATATCACCTCATACCTATGAGGATAACTAGGATGAAAAAGAGGTAACAACTGTGGATGAGGGTGTGGAGAAAATGGAATCCTTGTACACTGTTGGTGAGAATGTAAATTGGTGCAGCCTTTATGGAAAACAGTAAGGAGCTTCCTCAAAAAATTAAAAATAGAACTACCACTTCTGGGTATATATCCAAAGGAAATGAAATCAGTATATCAAAGAGATATCTGCACTCCCATGTTCACTGCAGTGTTATCCATGATAGCCTACATATGGAAACAACCTGAGTGTCTATCAATGGATAAATGAATTTTTAGAAATATGGTTTATATATACAATGGAATATCATTCAGCCTTAAAAAAGAAGGAAATCCTGCCATTTGTAACAACATGGATAAACCTGCAGGGCATTAGGCTAAGTGAAATAGTCCAGACACAGAATTACAAATATTGCATGATCTCACTTATATGTGGAATCTAAAAAAGTCGAACTCGTAGAAGCAGAGAGTATAATGGTGGTTGCCAGGGGCTGGGAGGTGAGGGGAATGCAGAGATGTTGATCAAAGTATACAAACCTTCAGTTTCAAAATAAATAAGTTCTGGAGACCTAACAAACAGTGCAGTATATTAACTATAGTTAGTAACACTATAGTTGATAACACTGTATTGTACACTTGAAATTTGTTAAGACAGTAGATCTTAAGTGTTCTCAAAATTTAAAAATATTAGTAACTAGGTGAGGTGATGGAAGTGGTAATTAGCTTGACTGTGGTAGTCTCATATATTCATATATAAATTATTATGTTGTACACCTTAAATACATACATTTGTCAATTATACCTCAATACAGCTGGAAAAATGCAAAAAACCTTCAAGGTATAGTATGGAATATATAAATAGCTGCCTTTTGTTAAAGGAGTGAAAGGATAAGAATATTTATATTTGCAAGTCATATTTGCATAAAGATGCTCTGGAATTATACACATGACATTAATACAAGTGAATATTTAGAAAATGCAGGAAGGGTTAGGGAAGTGGGGTTGAGATAAGAATCCAGAACTCTCTAGCAGCAGTCAGTGATTTTTATTGTGTAAAATAAATGCATAAAATGGATAAACTCTACCACGGAACTCTGCTTTTGCAAACTAAGGCTATAAAAAGGACTAAGGGGGAAAGTGGTTCATGTTGCTTCCCCTAAAGCATTTATTGCAGTAGCTACAGAAGATGGGCGAAGGCAGTTGGTTTTCAGATGGCACCAGGATTGGGTGGATGGTAGAAGAGATCGCCCAACAGCACAGAGCTTATGTTTAATAAAGACAGCAGAAGCTTCCTAGAGTGGGATTGTGCTTTTAGAGATTGAGAAATACCTGGAAAGCCAAGAAGGATATCATAAGTTAAGTGATAAGAAATACTTAAGAAAAATTCATAGTGTATCTTATCCTTTCATCCAGGTAGACCTTTCAGAGATAGCGAAGGTCTACTCTAGAAACCATAGTGACAGGAAGATCTAATAAGTAGCTGGTTCTAACCATGATTAAGACTTTATCAATGGTGGAGGAGACAGATCAGAGGTTTCCAGTTTTCCAACTAGAGAGAAGGTATCAGGACTTTGCAAACCACATGAAGGTTGGTTTGTTTGTTTTCCTTAAGGAAACTAGCATTTTAGCTAATTCAATAGCAGAACTTCTAAGCATAAGGGTTTCCCTATCATACTGGGGTCTCTACTTGAGAAAATGATTTAATCTTTTAAATTTTATTTCACTTTAAGAAAGTACAGATCTCTGCATTTGGATAATTTCTCAAACCAAATTGGAAAACATTATAAGAAGGTTGTCTACAAACAGTACCAAGATGCATCCTTCACCAAACGCCTGGAGAATCCCAATAACAAAGAAGATGGGGGCATCTTGGGCCCTATTATCAGAGCCCAGGTCAGAGACACACTTAAAGTAAGTAACAGAAATATAGAACCATGGAAGAAATTAAATAGTGAAAACAAGATTATAAGTACTGGTTATTTTTTTAATGTGTCCATATAAGTTTTAATTAAAATGCAGCTTTAATTTTTATTTAGTATTTGTGCTTATTGTAGCCTATCTCATAATACAAACAATCTGAGACAGTTTATCAAATTATAAAGGAATAAAACAAGGAGCCAGTGTAATTGGAGTGAAGGATAATATGGGGACAAAGAAAATAAAGCCAAGGGTAAGATAAGTATGATGAAACACATACCATATGCTCCTATAATGTTGTCAACAAATTTTGTCCTAAGCTTTCTAGCAGCCGAAGTAAAAAGGGAACTAGGTCAGGGCAGGAGTCACAGTAGTCATAAAAGAAGCACCGTTTCCCCTGCTACTGAGACTTAAGAGGAATTTCTCCCATGGATCCTTAAAAAAGAGGGTGCTGTGTGATGTAGTAGATGGAATCCTTGATAACTTCCTACTGGTACAATAAATTTATAAATTTAAAAGTTACAAAGCTTTTTAAAATAATGTTTCTCATTATAGCTGAGAACATAACCCAACTGAATGAAAACAATTCATCAATGTGGTCTAGGTATGTAGTTCTCTGATGATTGGTCTCTGATGCAGGTAAATTTTGATATGTTTCAAGAACACTGAGTGTTCTTCAGACAGTTTTCCTTAAATGCTGTGTCACATCATCACCTTACCTTCTGATAAGAACTAGACTGCAGAGAACTGAAAGTTGCAATCTTTGGCAAGATTCTAGAATGCAGATAATCTGCAGATTAAGGATGATCCAGATGCTTTGGCAAGCAAGTAGAAGATAAGATTAAAATTCTCTTCTGGGGCTTCCCTGGTGGTGCAGTGGTTGAGAATCTGCCTGCCAATGCAGGGGACGTGGGTTCGAGCCCTGGTCTGGGAAGATCCCACATGCCGCGGAGCAACTAGGCCTGTGAGCCACAATTACTGAGCCTGCGCGTCTGGAGCCTGTGCTCCGCTACAAGAGAGGCCGCGATAGTGAGAGGCCCGCGCACCGCGATGAAGAGTGGCCCCTGCTTGCCACAACTGGAGAAAGCCCTCGCACAGAAACGAAGACCCAACACAACCATAAATAAATAAATAAATAAATAAATGAAATTAAAAAAATATATATTTAAAAAAAAAATTCTCTTCTGAAGATTCAGCAGGCTAACTAGGACTCCTGTATGCATAAAGTTCCTCCCTTCACCTCTTCATGCGAATGAACCAAGAGGATATCTACAGACAAGGCCAATTCTGTTCATTTAAAAAATAACAAAAGGACAGAAAGCAGCCTTTCTCTGTTCTCTTTTCCTTCCCTCATTTCTGATCCCTTTTAGGTACTCTTTAGAAAGTGGAAATATGCCTCATTGGCAATTCAGGATCTGGCTATTTTCTGTGCCCCATCAAGAAGATGACTTGATGACAGGGTTCTGGGGGATCTGGCAGGCTGGAGAAGGTGATCATGGTCTAAGAGAAGAGAAGGAGCAGATTCAAAGGCAGATGTGGTCCAAGCTGAAAGGAGAGGGGACAGGGGATGGCGACCAACTTGGAGAGAGTGATATACTGTGAGGAAAATGTCACTTCTAAGGTTAGACTTCTCTTTCCATTTTCCACCTTACTATGTGAGTGGAACTCTCTCAAACGCATCCGTCAGGTGATGGGGAGAGGTTGCCACTCAGATAAACAGCATTAGTTTGCATTGACATAAACACACACACTATCCCACAAGTAAATATGCAAAGCTAGCATCCTCTGTTCTCATGATTGACCTTAAATCCTGAAATAATGAATTTGAGTTAATTTTGTAGATCATGTTCAAAAATATGGCCAGCCGCAGCTACAGCATTTACCCTCATGGTGTGACCTTCTCTCCTTATGAAGATGAAGTCAACTCTTCCTCCACCTCAGGTTTGAACCTTTCACTTCTACTGAATGAAACTATTGACTTCTGAGAGGTTGCCGTAATTTTCTACTGTCCTCCTTGCCCAGTAGTATAACTTATACAGTCAGGTAGTACACATATAGGGGTATCCTCAAAGTCACAACCAAACACTGCTCACTTCAGGGATTTTGTTTATCCTAATGATTACAAAATATGGTGTCCTTTGTTAGTGCCATAAGTGGCCTCTAGTGGACGAATATGTAATAGCTACATGCTATCCAGAGTTCTATCAAGTGGAACTTAATATAAAAATAATATTCCTTTCCCAACATTGATTCTAACAAGAGCTCAATTATTTTAAATTATTCATTCATTTCTTATTTACTTATTTGTTTATTTAATTTATTTCCATGAAATAATTTTGAAAATCGAAAACAATTTTGACTATATTTTCTTTCAGGCAGTAACACCATGATCAAAGCAGTTCAACCAGGGGAAACCTATACTTATAAGTGGAACATCCTAGAGTCTGATGAACCCACGGAAAACGACGCTCAGTGCTTAACAAGACCATACTACAGTAATGTGGACATCACAAGGGACATTGCCTCTGGGCTGATAGGGCTACTTCTAATTTGTAAGAGCAGATCCTTGGATAAGCGAGGCATACAGGTATTTTGTCCTTGAAGTAACCTTTCAGAAATTCCAGGAATTTCTTCTGACTGGAACAGATTAGTTCTCCTTGTTAAATAATGGGGCTTTTGCTTCTAGAGAACCAGAAAATATTAAGTAGTCCTCTTTAGTGTGAATGTAACAATGCTTATTCCTTTAGCTACTTTTTTGTCTTGTCTATTTCCATATGGACTTTCACTGGAGAAGGCAAGTCTACAGTGTGATACTGTATTTTTTTTGTTTGTTTCAAATTCCAGATCTGTCCGTGCTAGTTTCTCTTAATTTCTTCCTTTCATCAAAAGCGTATTACCTGGTGGTGCAGTGGTTAAGACTCGCGCTCCCAATGCAGGGGGCCCAGGGTTCGAACCCTGGTCAGGGAACTAGGTCCCACATGCATGCTGCAACTAAGAGTTTGCATGCCACAACTAAGAAGCCCACGAGCTGCAACTAAGGAGCCCGCCTGCTGCAACTAAGACCCGACACAACCAAATAAATAAATAAATAAACAAATAAATAAAATTTAAAAAAAAAAGGGGTATTACCCCCTCCTAAAAATTTTATAGGGTTGTTTCACGGCTCAATGAGATACCATCTGGTAAAAGTGTAAAGCTCTGTACCAGTCCTTGTTATTTTTAGAGACCTGCAATAGGGAGAGAAAGGAGATACAGGCAGACATAGCTTGCAGACATAGCTTCTCATGAAGTTGAACCCAGACAATGGTCTATCTGTAGCAAGACCAATTTATACAGAAGAATGTGAACAAAGATATGGATCTTCTGACTTTATCTTCATTGAAGAATAAAAGCCTCATATCATTAACTTAAAATTCCCAATTAGGCTAAGCTATAATCAAAGAAGTCTCATCCCAAGGCATATAAAATAAATATATGCCTAGAAAAAGCAGAAAGAGACATTTGGAAGACCCTAATTTATTGAGCTGGGAAAGGAAACAGGTAGGGAGAGATATAAAACTTTCCTACTGCACCCTTCTTTTTTATCCTTTGCAACTATTTGGAGCACATCCAATCAATCATTCGAGTTGAAAGGTGATAACAGAGATAAACAGAATTACAGTTGCTAACGTTGAAATGGGATTTTTCTATTAGGATATTTTAGTCTCTGAATTTTCTGATCTGCTCTGTTTGCCTTGACATGCTACCTTTGGCTCTAACAAGGGCTTTGTACACAATGGGCTCTCACAGATGTCTGAATTTATGGCTTCATTGGACCCAAGACCTGTACCCCTTTGGTTTCTGAGAACTCAGTGTTGTAGTTAATCAATCTGCTAGGATGTCAATCACTGAACACAGCACTTTTACCCTCCAGAGGGCAGCAGACATTGAGCAGCAAGCTATGTTTGCTGTGTTTGATGAGAACAAGAGCTGGTACATTGAGGACAACATCTACAAGTTTTGTGAAAATCCTGAGAAGGTGAAACGTGATGACCCCAAGTTTTATGAGTCAAACATCATGAGCAGTAAGTCGGAGCACTCTTTTTGTCCATCAGTTTTTCACTCCTGTGGTTGAAGTGTGACTTTCCTAGAGGAAGAGACATGGATTAGAAGCCACTCACCTCTTACCCTCACTTCCAGTCTAGGGATTTGGTGATGAAATTACTGGGTGATATTATAGAAATCTTTTTACAGCATGAGGTAAAAAGCTTGTTATCCTTAGAAGTCTTCTTGGTCTCCTGCTCCAAATGTGTGTGTGTGTGTATGTGTGTGTGTGTGTGCATGCACGCACACATGTGCATGTGCACTTGCTCTGAGCAGGTAAGAACAGGGTGAGGGATGGATGGTGAGGGAAGAGGCCTTGGTCAGAGGTATCTGGGGATTTTAGACTGGGTGCAAGGTGAATACTCTTTATGGCCAGGGCAGAAATATTAAGTAGTCCTCTTTAGCATGAATGTAACAATGCTTATTCCTTTAGTTACTTTTTTGTCTTGTCTATTTCTTATTTCTGCCAGGGCAGAAACAGGGTAAATAATCCAAAATTGGATTGTCAAATCAAACTAAGGCAAAATGCATATGGGGAGACAAGAGTCTTGGAAAGTCAATCCATAAAGAAGTTTTAAGTACACAGTAAGAAGTTCAGAACAGAAAGAATTCCCTGAGCCAAGGTTCAGGCTTTTGCTACAGTTTTTAAAGTTAGTGCCCAAAGCCACTGGTATGGGAAGTCTGGGAGAGATTTCACTGAGCCAGCTGGAAGCAAACTTCTCCACAATGGTCATCGTCCCCTTCCTCAGAGTTGAGAGTCACTATTATCACTTTGTCTGATAAGTAACCACAGGTACGAGGATGGTTTCTCCATGGTCTGTTCATATAACTTCAGACAACTAACAACTGGGGATTCTCAGAACTGGCAGGTGGCAGGAAAATAATTTGAAACCGGGAGTTAGCCTCAGCTTTCTGTACTTAATTTCATTTTGGCAATAAATCTGTCACAGCTCTAGACTAGCGCTTGCTGTCCGTTAGAAATTATATATGAGCCACAAATATAATTTAAAGTTTTCTAATAGGCACATTAAAAATTAAAGAGAAATATATGAAATTTATTTAATAATGTTTAATTTAATATATCATAAATATTATCATTTCAACATATAATCAATATTAAAATTAATGAGATTTACTTTCTTACTACATCTTTGAAATCCAGTGTGTATTTTATACTCACAGCACATCTCAATCCAGATTACCCATATTTCGAGTGCCCAATAGTCACTGGTAGCTAGTGGCTACCAAATTAGTGCAGCTATAGACCATTTAGAAAAGCTTCCTGAATGAGGCACAAACTAAAAACACATTATGTCAGCTATTCGATAAATATTTAAGTTCTCCCTAGTTCCAGGCATTGTACTAAGATTAGGACTATAGTGGTAACCTAGGCAGACATGGACCCTGCCCTTATAGAAATCATATCTGTGATATTATTATCATGCTTAGTATATAAGTAGACAATGATACTGACTAAAAACTGTATCCCTTGGAAAGAGAATGAAAATGTCTGAACTTGATAGTTGAGTGCAAACTAGAGATTATATAAATGCTAAGACAGAGCAATTAAAATTGCAAAATGTGCTAAATAGGCTTCATTTTTAGGGACATTACTTTGCATTCAATAACTAATGCGTCGAGGATACGGGGAGGGGGAAGGGTAAACTGGGACAAAGTGAGAGATTGGCATGGACATATATACACTACCAAACGTAAAATAGATAGCTAGTGGGAAGCAGCCACATAGCACAGGGAGATCAGCTCAGTGCTTTGTGACCACCTAGAGGGGTGGGATAGGGAGGGTGGGAGGGAGGGAGACACAAGAGGGAAGAGATATGGGGACATATGTATATGTATAACTGATTCACTTTGTTATAAAGCAGAAACTAACACACCATTGTAAAGCAATTATACTCCAATAAGGATGTTTAAAAAAAAAAAAGAAAAAGAAAAAAATAACTAATGCGTCAAGAATCTGTATTTCTTATATTATGCTTTTTCTCCAGGTAAAATTACTCTAGACAAAATTCTAAGTTACCTTCGGAATATCTTTAAAAGCAGAACCTAGAGTACAAAATATTTAATATACACTTAACAAATGAATAAATAAAATGAATAAATAAATCAATGTGAAAGGCTTTGTCTTTATCCTGACATTTCTCCCTTGGCTAACTTAGGAGAATAAGCTCTCATTTGAAAAGTCTGAGTTTGATCTTCTTCCAGTTACACTTTAGATTTGGTAAAGCTTATCTCAGATAATCACTGCTCAGATGCAACCAAATTACCAATGGGATATTTACCGTAAGTATAATTAGACACATTCCCTTTTGTTGGCATAGGCCTGATGTTTCAACAAATTTCACTCTTTCAGCTATCAATGGCTATGTGCCTGAGAGCATACCCACACTAGGATTCTGCTTTGATGACACCGTCCAGTGGCACTTCTGCAGTATGGGAACCCAGAATGACATTTTGACCATTCACTTCACTGGGCACTCATTCATCTATGGAAAGAAACACGAGGACACCTTGACCCTCTTCCCCATGTGTGGGGAATCTGTGACTGTCACAATGGATAATGTTGGTAAGAGCTTGGACTCTTAAAGGGGACTCTCTGATCTACCCAGTCTGCTGCAGCTCTCCAGACTACCATGGTTCCTGGGCTTCTCTCTCTGATCCCTTGCAGGCTTTCTTTTCAGTACTACTCATGATTTCTGTTTGGGGAATTAATTACTTAAATGGGACCAGTCCTTTAATGTGCATTCCATTTATCCTTCTCTGGGCTAAGTGAGAAGTAAAGCTACAACAGTAAAAAGATAAGGCATGACTCTGAGGAGAAAGCGTGAGCATTCAGCCACAAAAGAGCATTTTTTTAATCAAAATGCCTTTTTCAGCTTTATAAGACAGCCATCACACCCTAGGGTTAGTGATCACCCGATACAGTGCCTTAGGGTCTGGCTTCAGAGACAGCAGTGCCATGGAAAGCACATGGGCTTCGGAATTCATCAGACCTGGGTTCAAATCCTGCTTTGCCACTTGATATCTGTGTAGCCTTGGACAAATTACTCCACCTCACTGAGCCTCAGTTTATTCATCTGAAAAACAGAATAATAACACCTTACAGAGTTGCTTTGACCATTAATTGTTCTATGTGCCAAGTGCCTAGGACTCAGTAGACAATCAACATGTGGTAACTATTGAAGACTTTTCAGGAAATCTTCAGTGTGCCAGCAAATCATACCATTTCAAAGAAACTCAAAACTGCCCTAGGCCCACCTGAATTATTTATTACTTAGAAATATCTATATGTCTCTTATTTGTGGGGGTAAACATCATCATCTTCCCCCTAACTCCAGCTCTCTAACAAAATGTGCAACTCACAAGATGCTTATGATATTCAAAGTCCATTTCATTCTTGACTCATCCCTTTAAAAATATATTCTAAAATAGTGACTCTCAAACTATCTGTGCTGAAAGTTTTTTTTCTCCCTAATTTTCACTGACCAATATGTTGGGTCTATATTCTGTTAAATGAGATAAGTATGCTGATCACATGATTGGATGTCATAGAAATGTCAAATTGCTAAAAGGTTTCCTATACACTTTTCTCTCGATTTCTTTCCTTATGTCACTGTGGAACAGTAACCAACAGTTCACAGATGAGTTGTGGTCCACAGACCACAGTATCCCCGATGAAAGTTCACTGGAAATGATCTGCCACAATGGACCATAGGGTTTTTATATCTTTTGCTGTACTCAGAGCTCTCTGTTCTGTCTCTATTTTGTAGGAACTTGGATGTTAACTACCATGAATTCCAATCCAAGAAGCAAAAAACTGTGGCTGAGATTCAGGGATGTCAAGTGTATCCGGGATTATGATGATGACTCATACGAGATTACATACGAACCTTCAGGATCTACATCCATAACTACAAGGAAAATGCGTGATTCTTCAGAAATCAAAGATAAAAATAATGATGCTGACTATGATTACCAGAACACACTGGCTTTATTATTAGGAATCAGGTCATTCAGAAATTCATCATCGACTCAGGAGAAAGATGAGTTCAATCTTACTGCCCTGGCTCTGGAGAACAACTCTGAATTCATTCCTCCAAGTACCAACAGAACTGTTGGTTCAAATTCTTCTTCCCCAGGTAACATTAGCAGGCTTATTGCCAATAACTTTGCACAACCTCTGAAAATTCTTCCTCACCCAGAAGCCACCACAGCTGGTCCCCCGCTGGAACACACCAGCTTGGATAAGAACTCAGTTCTCAACCCTCCCACAGCAAAGCATTCCAGCCCTTATTCTAAAGATCCTATAGAAGATCCTCTACACTCAGATGTCACAGGGATAAGCCTGCTTGCATTTGGTACAGAAGAATTCAGAAATCAAGAACATGCTAAACGTAAAAGATTCAAGGCAGGAAGAGGCCGAGCAACAAAGCATAGGTTCTCCCAGATGGAATTCCCAGCACATAAAACTGGTAGACATTTAAGCCAAGGCAACTCTTCTTCTTCCAGAATAGGGCCCTGGGAGAACCTTCCCAGTGATCTGTTACTCTTACAACAAAAGGATCCATCTAAGATTCTGAATGGGGAATGGCATTTGGTTTCTGAGAAAGGCAGTTATGAAATAATCCAAGATGCTTATGAAGACAATGCTGTTAATAAGCTGCCAAACAGCCCCCAGAATGACTCAAGGACTTGGGGAGAAAACATCCCTTTTAAAAACAAGCATGGAAAGCAGAGTGGCCACCCAACATTTTTTGTAACTAGACGTAAACCTCTACAAGGAAGACAAGATGGAGGAAATAGTAGATTGAAGAAAGGTCTTTTTTTAATTAGGACACGAAGAAAGAAAAAGGAAGAGAAGCCTGCACACCATGTTCCTCTATCTCCAAGGAGTTTTCACCCACTGACAGTAGAGGCCAACACCCCATTTTCAGACGGGAGACATAACCATTCATTGTCACTCCATACATCCAATGAAACATCTCTTCCCGCAGACCTCAATCAGACATTCCCCTCTATGAACCTTAGCCTCAGAGCCTCACTTCCTGATGGTGATCAAAACCCCCCAAATGACACCAGTCAGACAAGCTCCCCTCCAGATCTTTATCAGACAGTGAGCCCAGAGGAACACTATCAAACATTCCCTATTCAAGACTCTGATCCAACGCACTCCAGTACAGTCCCCAGTCACACATCTCCTCCTCCAGAGCCCAGCCAGACACCCGACTATGACCTAAGAAACAAGGCCTTCCCTACTGATGTTAGTCAAACGTTCCCTTCCTTGGAACTTGAAGTCTGGCAGACAACCACCTCTCTAGACCTCAGTCAGCCATCCCTCTATCCAGATCTCAGCCAGACAACCCTTTCTCCAGACCCTGGCCAGGAGACTCTCTCTCCAGACCTCAGCCAGACAACACTTTCCCCAGACCTCAGCCAGACTTTCTCTCCAGACCTCAGCCAGACAACACTTCCCCCAGACCTCAGCCAGACTTTCTCTCCAGACCTCAGCCAGACAACACTTCCCCCAGACCTCAGCCAGACTTTCTCTCCAGACCTCAGCCAGACAACACTTCCCCCAGACCTCAGCCAGACTTTCTCTCCAGACCTCAGCCAGACAACACTTCCCCCAGACCTCAGCCAGACTTTCTCTCCAGACCTCAGCCAGACTTTCTCTCCAGACCTCAGCCAGGAGACTCTCTCTCCAGACATCAGCCAGACAACCCTTTCTCCAGACCTTGGCCAGACGACTCTTCCCCCAAACCTCAGTCAGATGCCACTTTCCCCAGACCTCAACCAGGCAACTCTCTCTCCAGACATCAGTCAGACATCCCTTCCTCTTGATCTCAGGCAGACATCACCTCCTCTAGATCTCGATCAGACATCCCACACTTCTGAATCTAGTCAGTCATTGCCTCTCCCAGAATTTGGTCACACTTTCCCTTATGCAGATCTTGGTCAGATGCCATCTCCTCCACCACACTCTCCACTAAATAACACTTCTATACCAAGAGAATTTAATCCACTGGTCATAGTAGGCCTCAGTAGAGATGATGGAGATTACATTGAAATTATTCCAAGGCAGAAGGAAGAGAGCAGTGAAGAAGAGTATGGTGAATTTGATTTTGTGGCCTATGATGACCCTTACCAAACTGATCTTAGGACAGACATCAACTCCTCCAGAAATCCTGACAACATTGCAGCATGGTACCTTCGCAGCAACAATGGAAACAGAAAAAATTATTACATTGCTGCTGAAGAACTATCCTGGGATTATTCAAAATTTGCACCAAGGTTTGGCCAGTTCTCTCCTTTTATATTCTCACTTTTCCACCACTGCTAAAAAAAGTAATTACAGCAGTCTAAGGATATGATTCTGGGCAAATTATACTAAGTGTAACTTAGTTAAGTATCATTTAGTTCCCCTATTGCAACTTGGCCTATACTGTTTCCTTTGTCAATTCCAAGATTAGCTTCTCTACTTTAGGTGACATCTGGACAATATAAGAGCAATCACTCTAAGAAGTCTATGATATTTTGTAGTTAAATTAGCCCCCTCCTCTCTCTTCTTTTCTCATCACACATATTCCTACCCCCTCTTCTTGCTCCAATGCAGAGCCCAACCTATCCATAGCTATAGGCTAATCAATATGATTTCATTGAAGTTGGCTTCAAATCCAAACTTGTGATGTAGAAATCTCCTTTTGCAATTACTTATTTAACAAAAACATTTTAAATTGTTTACTGATCAATATAAAGTATATAGCATCTTGGTGAAGATGAATTCAAATTCCATAAGATTCCAGTAGCAGAGGCCAAGGGTATAAAGTAGCTTAGAAACAAAAAGAAAGTTTATACCCTCAACTGAGCCATTCATTACATAGTGATTTACCTTGATTTAAACTTTTGTTTTAACTTGGTTTATAGACTCACTCAGTCAATAACTCTTTAATGAGTACTTATTCTCTCCTAGGCATTGTGCTAAGTGCTGAGACTATAAAAGAGAATATAAACACAGGACTCCTGCCCTGATGGAACTTATGTCTAGTTGGGCAGGAAGATATGAACCAAGTGCTCACATAAATAAGTGTAAAAATTAACCATGATAAAGACCAATAAGGAAAGGTGATATATGGAGATATGAGAAATGGGGAGTCTGACTCTGGAGAAGCGGCATTTGAGCTGAGATCTGAAGACGAACAGGAGGTAGAGAGGGCAGAGCATTCTAGACAGAGAGAACAGCATGATGAAGGCCCTGAGGAAGGAGGAAGCCCTGAAGCTGAAGACCTGTGTAGCTGGAACTCAAGAAGAGGGTGGGTGCTAGGAAAGTGTTCGGCTAGCTCTGCAGAGATCAGATGCCACTAGACTTTGTGAGCCCTGGGAAGAATTTTGATGTTTTTCAAAGAGCAATGAGAAACCCTTCAAAAGCTTTAAGCCATTCCTAGTTTACTGGAATATGTCAGTTCCTTTCCCGAACCTTGTTACTTGCAGTCTTTTTAATGGAGTTACACCAAGTGGCCCCCAAGATCTGCTGCAGCTCTAACATTTTAGGGTTCCAGCCACTCTTCAACCATAGAGCTGAAGGAGTTGATGCAATTTTGTTAGTGGCCTGACTTACAACAGAGAGTTTTTAAGGGAGCCACATGCATTTTTAAAAGATAATTTTTAATTTAATTTTGCTCAAGTGTGGAAAGCCATATTGGTCTGGGTTCTATATTCTGGGATGACAATATAGAGAAAGGAGAGAAAGGGGGACAAGAAGCAACTACAGATTCTCAGGGATATCATGGGGACCATGTGTAAAGTGTCCAGATATAGCCCACAGATTTTACAAAAGCTAACTGTTACACTACTAAAGTTAAAACCAAAGTGCAACTAGAGTAAGCAAACACAATGCATGGTATGACTTACAGAAATTATTTCATTAATCTGATGCCTGACATTTCCGTATTAGAATTCTGTTAGTTTAAGAGACTTTCTCCCATGACTTCCTATTTAGATGTAGCACCCATTACTATATGAGAATAAATAGTTTATCTAGGGATTTCTAAGCAAGTCACTGAGGGAATAAGGTTTTCCAGAATGTAAAGGGATGGAACTAGTCCCTTCAAAATCCTATGTCCCATTCCAGATATGCAACCCATTTTTATGGCAAAGTTGTTTTGCTCCTCCCCATGTGTTCTGTGAGACTGTATGTTATGCTTAGAGTCTGGAAGAACGGGGTTAATCCGGTAGAAAGGCTAGAAGGAAGGCAGAATGGGATTCTCTGTGGATGGCTCATGTTGTATAACAAATACTGTGAGACTGAGGGATGAGCTTTTGGCCTGTTTCCCAGACTCCTGGGAAATTTAAGAGTCAGTAGGAAAATATGATGTGCTCTAGCTCCAGACTGAGCTGGCGAACTACATGAGGAATACCATGATTTAGCAAAAGCAAATGTGGGAAGAGTGGCTACTTTCAGAGTATAAAACACTCACCCATCCAGTGACCTTTACAGGGGTGACTCTCTAAATCAACTGACTCTTATCATCTGCCTGTCCTGGCACTGTCCCATCACATGGCTTTGTCTGCTTTTGATATTAAAATCTGCTATGTTAATATATGATTATATTTGTCATTCATTAATACATTAAATAAATATCTGCTTACTGTGTGCCAGATAACTTGCTAGGCACTAGAAATAAAAATTATAAGCTAACTAGGCACAATCCCTAACCTCATGGGGCTTTCACTCTAGTGGTAGAGTCAGATATTAATAATCTTATGAATAAATGATATATAATTTACTATATATACTATAGAAATATTATAAGAATACTACAGGGATTTACTATATATACTATAGTAATAGCATACAAATGTAAGGAATGCTAGAGATTTGACCCAGTCTAAAGGATCATAGGAGGAGATACCAAGAAATGATATATGAGCTGGGAGTTGAAGGATATTTACTGGCTTGTGGTTTTAGTTATTTATATTTTAATTCATTTGTTCATCAAATATTTATCAAATATCTTCTCTATATACTATATTCAGAAACAGAGATAATTTCCTAAATTCTTGAATGGTCTTTAATTTGTTCTTTTAAACAAATGCTATTATTATCATTTCAGTGAAGACATTGATGATGTTTCAAAGGACACCATATACAAGAAAGTCGTTTTTCGAAAGTACCTTGATAGCACTTTTAACAAACTTGATCCTCGGGGAGAGTATGAAGAGCATCTTGGCATACTTGGTCCTATCATTAGAGCTGAAGTGGATGACGTTATCCAAGTAAGTCATCTTTTGAGCATTGCTAAGATCATCAGAGGAATTTCCACAAGCACCAGAGGGTTGTAGAGATGAAAGTGGCAAGAGAGCTATGGTGACTTATTTATTTTTCAAAATTAACAAATATCTACATTTCTTTTCAAAGACTGCTTGCCAAGTAACTTGCCACTCTTCAAGAAAAAAAAAAAAATGATCTCATAATTTTATTTCTCCCTCTGCTAAGCTCCTGTTCATTCTATACGGGCCAATTCCATTTCTCCTAAGAAACTTTCTTTAATTCCCGCAACCTCTCCTAAACATTCAGCTGAATTGCTCCTCCCAGGCATTCCCACCTAATCCCATTCATACTTTGTTTATAGCACCTTTTGTCTCCAGATTTTTAACTTGCATTCACATGTGCACCTCTCTCTACGCCAGTAGGTTGAAACCTTATTGTGAGTAAAACCCAAGCCTCATTCATTTTCAAATCTGTAGCACCTATCTTTATCATTTCATTTGTAAATAATGTCAATACTTTTGCTTTGAGCCTAAAAACAAACCTGTTTTGGCGTTTCTGGAGTAAACTACTCAGGCCCTATCTCATAGGATGGTTGTAAAATTAGATGAAATAATATAAGAAAGTTACTTTGCAGTTCTAAGCATTCAATATATCTTGGGTTCAATTTAATAGCCATCCACTTTGACCCATAATGCTGACATTTTTGGGGCTTTATTAAACTTAAATACATTTGTGAATCATTCTTTTTTTTTAGGTTCATTTTAAAAACTTAGCATCCAGACCATATTCTCTTCATGCCCATGGGCTTTCCTATGAAAAATCATCAGAGGGAAAGACTTATGAAGATGACTCTCCTGAATGGTTTAAGGAAGACAATGCCGTTCAGCCCAACAGCACTTATACATATGTATGGCATGCCACTGAGCGATCAGGGCCAGAAAATCCTGGCTCCGCCTGTCGGGCTTGGGCCTACTACTCAGCAGTGAACCAGGTAAGCATAGCCGTCGAAAGTTTTTGTCATTTCCCCTAACTTATAACCTGAGTCCACCAAATGGAAGTGTCACGATTATTTCTGAGTAAATATCTGTCTTTCCATGAGGCATGTGTAAGGATCATGGTCAACAGTCGACAGCTACCGTCATCAGGGACTCTCCATGCAGATCTTCAGATGACAGTGAGAAGCATTTGTTCAGTGGAAAGGAATGAGGAATACTTAAAAGGTTGGCCCTAGTTAGAGTGACTACCTTTACAGAAGAAGATGTTTATCTGCAATTTCCTTGAACAAGTATTAGCTTTCTTCTGCCTTTTTATTCTTTTTTTTTTTTTTTTTTAAATAAAAGAACTACAGAATCAAGACTCCCTCATTTTGAGCATGGTAGAGAGCATAGACTTAGATTTCAATTCCTATCCTGTCACTGACTGTGTAGCCCTAGGAAAGTTACTTGAGCTCTCTCAGCCTCAGTTTCCAAAGTTAAAAATGAGATAACAGTATATAGCATGTATAGTAAGCACTTGGTAATATTTGTTCAATAAATGAATTTATTTTTTACCATATAGGATTGTCGTCAGAATTAAATAAGATACTATAGGCAAAATATTTAACATAGTAGATGCTCAATAAATAGTATTTATAATAGTATCACTATTATTATCATCATTATTATCATGACTACCATGTCGAAACAAAGGATTAATCAGAGGAAGGGACTGTGAACGTCACAGAATTAGATGATTAATATCCAGGCTTATTAAGCTATTCATTTATAATCTTCAAATTCAGAACCTTTGAGAAGGTCTCCTTTTCAATATGATCAGTGATTGTCAGAAGGGCAAAGAAAATCTTGAGAAAGAGATAATACGTGCAATTTGCTCTTACTGTCTTCCAGGAAAAAGATATCCATTCAGGCTTGATAGGACCCCTTCTGATCTGCCGAAAAGGAACACTTCATAAGGAGACCAACATGCCTGTGGACATGAGAGAATTTGTCCTACTTTTTATGGTCTTTGATGAAAAGAAGAGCTGGTACTATGAAAAGAAGCCCACAAGGTCTTGGAGACGCACATCCTCAGAAGTAAAAAACTCCCATGAGTTTCATGGTATTTTCCTCTGACTTTGATCTAGTCTCTGAACCTAATCACTGGGTGATAGTGATTCCTGCCCATAGGTCTTCCCAAAATTAGACATGAGATGCGTCTGTGGAACCAGGAGCTCTAACTGACACCAGGTCCTTAAATGTCTACGAGGGCTGATGTAACCTGGCAGGTGACACTGCAGGTGAAAGAGAGTATACAAAAATCTGAAATCTAAAAGATAGCGCACAAGGCTGCTGCAAAACCAACCCAAGCAAATCAACAAAAAAGCCAGTGTGCTTCAGTTGGTAACATAAATTGGAAAGGAATTAGCATTATTCTGCTATTTAAGCAGTCAATAAAACTGTTTCTTGATCTCTAAAGGATCAATTATTTATGTAGAAGTGATCGCCCACACGTACTTTCAAAATAAGAATGACTGTAATATTTGTAGCTCTCAGCAGTTCCCAGGTGGCACCCAAAGCATATGTGGAGAAAATGATATAGGAAACTGTGTAGCCAGCTAATGGAAGAAGGGTGCCAAGAGAGCATTTGGGTGGGAAAAGAGGGGAAAGCATATCTACTCTGAAATCCATTCAGGAACTTTGTCTGTAAATTGGCAACGGAACTACAGTTTTAGAGGAAGGCAGAATTTAGGATTTGGTGAACAACAAATAGAATGACTTAGGGATCAGAAGACAAATGAAGACCCTGTTTTCAGAGTTTGATAAATGGAGGTGATTTCTATGAGATTTCTGATCAGGAAGGTCCTGTGCTTTGGGTGATGGGTCAGTCATTCAGGGTAACAGGAAAGAAGAAAGCTGCTATTGCTTCAGGAATAAAAGAAAAAAAAAAAAAAAAGACATCATAAGCAATATCCAGTTCACTGCCACCTCCTCTCCCCAGCCAGTCATCAAGGCTAAGTCGGTCTATGCTCCCTCTCCCACCCCATTTATATATTCAGGCTACTCTTTTCTGCTTATTTTCCTTATTAAACTTCTGTAAGTGTGGAATACAATCTGATCTCACCTGTAAAAACACTTTGGCGTAGAGGAAAGGAAACAATATGATTTACAAGCTGCTCCAAAACCCCACCCTCTGGATTCTGCTTATCACACAAGGTTAAGAAATTCTATTAAGCAGTCTAGAATAGAGTCAATTGAGAGCTGCCCCACAGACTTCAAGCAGAGCTTTCTTTTCTCTTCTCCTATAATCTCTAGGCCTTTCAGCCCAGGGTACTTGGTCTCAGGGGTAGGAAGCACATCCTCTAAAAATCTCTCAACCTAGTGGAAAGTACAGACTGCAGAATCAGACAGGCCTATTTCTTAGCTATGCCCTTTACTTGCTGAGTACCCTCGAGGCCCTGCTTCCTGATTCTTCAAAGAAAGTGTAAAATGCATCCAGTATAGTTTTAGTTTTAAATGTATTGTCGTCTAAATCTCTGTAATTTGGTAATCTTCCACTGTAGAACTTATCAGGGTATTTGATAAGCAGACCACCTATGCCTGGCCTCTGCAGTATGCACTGAGTAAATATGTGTTGGATTAGTAAACAAATGAATGAATTTTATTCACTCAGCTCAATTTATCAAATGTTTACTGAGTGCCTACTCTGTTGAGCGTCTTCACTTTTGTATCCTGATGTAATGGTTTAGCAGTGCTGACCTAATAACCACTGGAGATACCTTTTACTTTTAGGAGATCTATTTCTTACACAGAAACTAAGATGAGGAGGTGAGGCTGGTGTTATGAGTATGTAGACAGGCGCTTTCATACCTGATATAATTTTAAGAGCGCCAAAATGATCTCAACTCTTCTCCCTCCAAAAATTCACTTTCCTGGCTCCTGAAATTCCACAGTAGTTCCTTTAACTTTAGATGAATAAACAACAGCCACCACCACCACCAAAACTTCCCTCACTTCAGTCCCAATTAAGTGCGTGGTAGCATTAAGCTTTATCATTAAAATTTTGTATGCATTCATTTTTTAAGGTGATCAAGTTTATCAGATGCTTAAAAAACACATATTTCAGTAAGGAGAGAGTTGATAAAGTCTGAGAACCCTAGACATCCAAGCTGGGAAGGGGGCAGAGGAGCAATCAGACAAACGAGAGAATAAACATGAATGTCTAAGGCTGGTGGGTACAACAAAGATAAAGACCAACTTCCTGGGCTTCCCTGGTGGTGCAGTGGTTAAGAATCCGCCTGCCAATGCAGGGGACACGGATTCGAGCCCTGGTCCGGGAAGATCCCCCATGCCGCGGAGCAACTAAGCCCATGCGCCACAACTACTGAGCCTGCATGCCACAACTACTGAAGCCCGCATGCCTAGAGCCCGAGCTCTGCAACAAGAGAAGACACTGCAATGAGAAGCCCACGCACCACAACGAAGAGTAGCCCCTGCTCGCCACAACTAAGAGAAAGCCTGCGTGCAGCAACGAAGACCCAACAACAAAGACCCAATGCAGCCAAAAATAAATAAATAAATAAACTAATAAAAAAAAAAAAAAGACCGACTTCCTAATTTTGCCTGGAACTATCTCTGAATTTAGGAGGCCTTAGGGTGATACACTGCATATCTCCTCACTTACCCTCTTTCCTCTAAAGACTAGAGTTCACTTATCTGCCCACATTAGTCCTTACCCTTTTCGTAGCCTAGGAAAATTCATACTATAAAGAATAAATGGATAAAGCACAGAACAGGGAAAGTGTAAATCTGGGGAAAAGAGTGATAAGCTGCTTGGAAAGGGTACTCACCCACACTTCTGCAGTAGGCTGGTGTGAGAAGGAAAAGGTGGCTCTGTTTCAGCCTCTTACTGATATTATGACATATAGGGGGCCCCTTACTATGTCTGGGTGGGATTGGGCATGCAGAGAAATAAAGAAGATGGGTGGTGAGCGGGAGGCCTCATATTTCCTCTTTCCTGATGTACACAGATTTTTGATTGATTGCAACTCTCTGTCCTTACAGCCATTAATGGGATGATCTACAACTTGCCTGGCCTGAGAATGTACGAGCAAGAGTGGGTGAGGTTGCACCTGCTGAACATAGGCGGCTCCCAGGACATTCATGTGGTTCACTTTCATGGCCAGACCCTGCTGGAAAATGGCACTCAACAGCACCAGTTAGGGGTCTGGCCTCTTCTGCCTGGTAAAGATCTTGGCAATGAAAAGAGGTCCCTGTGACAAAATGGCGAGAGCAGACAATCTTAGCATCTGTAACTCTTCCTCGTTCCCTCCTTGTGCCTCTCCTTCCAAAGGGGTTAAAGCATGGGCTCTGGCTTGGATCCTGGGCAAAGCCATATTCTAAACCTGCATGCAGAATACAGAAGAGTCAGCTAAATGTCTGCACTCTTTGTAGCACCACACAGACTAAATGTGCAGCCCAACTTTCTTCTACAGAGATGCTCTGTCTAGTGCAGATTCTTCCAAGCCATGATGTGTCACGCAGGCCAGGTCTAAAGCAGATCACAAAATGAATCCCACGAGGTTCAGGCAGCTAAAGCTTTCTGCTGGGCGGAGATCAGAAACTTACCAGGATTTCGGGGTTCTTGAATTCTACTGCTCACTCTATCACCCTGATATCTCTGGGCAAGTGACTGTAGGAATCTGAACCTTAAACTGACTCATGAGTGGAAAAATATATTTTTAAATGATTATAAAAGCTAAAGAATAATAAAGGTATTTAAAGATTTTCATATGCAAAATAATGATAAGGTTTAAACAAACTACAATCATCAAGAAGGATTTTTATGTGCCAGTGAATGGTTTGTAGGTGTGTATCATAGGTGTGTGAGTGGAGGTGTAAGTGCTAGATGCCATTGATCCTCAAACTGCGGTGGACATAATACAAATTTACAAAGCTGGTTAAGACGCAGATGCTAAGGAAAGATTTTGCTCTCAGAGACTTTGATCTGATAGAACTTGGGCAGGGGCCCAGGATTTTTAACATTTTTTTGCATTTTTAACAAGCAGCCTACCTTCCATAAATGCGATCTGAGAAGCTAATCAGGGCAGTCCCTTGACAGGACTTTGGGTGGGGAGGTTGATGTGTGAATCAGCCTCAGATGTAGGCACCCAAGCCCAAATGGGCCCGATTTAGTTAAGGATGGGGTAAAAGGGTCCTTGTTTGTTTGAAACATGCCAGTTTCTCATTAACAAAGCTATAAAGACCCACTCTGTTAAAATCAGGGGCAGAAAGGATTAGGTCAAACTCACTCCTAAGTTTTCACCAAGTGTTATCAGATCAGTCATCCTTTCCATGAGCCTGCGAGAAGCTGGGGTTTGCTGGCCCACCTAAATCTTCATACCTAATATCTGCATTAGAGAGTGGAAGGCTGGAGGTCTTTTTTAGCGTGTTTGAAGAGGATGACCATCAGCTATTTCTTTTGACTCACAATCTAGGAAATGGTCACATATTATAGTCAGCAGAATTTAAGTATTAACTGGCGGTAGGTAGTGTTAAATACCAGAATGGATAATCAGAGGTTTCAGAAATCTCATTCTTTCAGTGATTTTCTGAAACAATTTTTGTACATCTCTCTCTAAAATGTAAACTTTATAGAAAAATTGAAACATGGGGGAAGGATGTTTTATTTTAATTTTCTCAGATAAAAAAGAAAAACTAGAGAAATGAAGAGAGAGAAAGGAAACATGTACAGTATTTTTGAGGCCCAATGACATATCATTCAAGGTTGCTTTGATAAGCTGTATTATATATGGGTTAACTTGTAACATTATATTTAGATAGATGAAAGTTTCTTCCTAGTAAGGGGTGTTGGAAATTTTTTAAAGTCCCAGGGCAATTTATTTTTAGTAAGTTTGTGTGTGTGTTGACATTGTTGTTTTGTTTTGATCTCTTTGTTACACCTGCAGTCCTGCCTAAAGAGAAATGGGTAACTCTTAAGCTATATTCTAAACCACTTGCAATTCAGGGATTTTAGGATTCTTCGGTCGTGGTCAACCAATGTTAACCTGTTAATCTTTGTGCATGCAATGTTGTCCCTTACTCTCTATTTTAGGTTCATTTAAAACTCTTGAAATGAAGGCATCAAAACCTGGCTGGTGGCTCCTAGACACAGAAGTTGGAGAAAACCAGAGAGCAGGGATGCAAACGCCATTTCTCATCACAGACAGAGGTATCATCCAAGAGCCACATTATATTTTTAGCAGGAGAGTGCCTGTCCCTAGAATATTACCAATTTTTAGATTGGAAATATTCAACTCTGAGAACTCTGATGTAACAGAGGCGTAATCTGTAGCAGTAATTTCTTTTATTCTGACCTATAGTCTGACTATACTGCAAACATCAGTTTTAAGCCAAATGGTTCACACCAAAGGCATTCCTCTCAGTTGAGGAACCAATATAAAGCATCCTCCTTCATGATTTGTGATCCGTGGGGAAGTGAACGTAAGAAATTCTCCAGACTCCTGGAGTAGAGGAGGGGAGAGAAACCAGGAATTCAACTGTGACCGAGATAGTCACTGAACTTGGCATTTCAGTATTTGAGAAACACAGTTTCCATCTGTCCATCTGTCTGTCCATCCAACCAGCCAGCCAGCCAGCAAGCCAGCATTTATTAAGCACCTGTTGAGTACCAAGCACTGTGTCAACATCCAGATAGTTCAGTGGCTAGTATTCCCTTCTTTGATCAGTATATAAATAACATTGTAACTTTCAGGTCAACTTTTGAGAACATAGTCTTATGAGGGATAGTACTTAATATTGTAAAATGGCTTATTTTTTTTTTTTTTGGCTTATTTTAAGATACAAACAGATGGAAATCAATTTAAAAAGTATTTGCACTTCAGGATAAGTTGTCTTCCACTAGGGCGTCACTAATTTTAATTTCTGTTAAAGTACCAGTTCTTGCTAGTACATTTACGATTTTATGGTCAGACATATTTAAGTCAGTGCCACACAGGTAGGTGAAAACATCTAATTACTGACCCACTAGAGGTATAATCTATAGCCATAGAGATTTTACTTTATTATATGTACTTTCTAAGCAAAAATTATTCATTGTTCTATTTTTTTATAGACTGTAAAATGCCAATGGGACTAAGCACTGGTCTCGTAGCTGATTCACAGATCAAGGCTTCTGAGTTTTGGGGTAAGTAGTAGCGTCATAGCCTGTAAAAGGCACCTCCTACAATTGTGCTGTATACGACCTGCAAAACTGTACATGACAACGCTGCCTATTGAATCCATGGGCCATTGCTCCTCTCTAGGCTTTTCTCTACCACAACACAGTAAAACAGCAGTAAAATATCTAATGACTGACCCCCTAGAGGTCAGTAATCTCTAACCATGGAAATTTTACTTTGTTATACGTATTTTCTAAGCAGAAATTACTCATTACTCTGTTTTTTGTAGAATGTAAGATGTCAATGGAACTAACCCGTGTAATATTCTAGCCAGATTCACAGGGTCTTATAGGCCAGGTATTACAGTCCCCATTAATAGAGCCCTTTGCTGCATCAACCATGCATCTGTTCAAGAAATTTTTTGTTCACCCACTGTGTGTCAGGAACTCCTCCTAAGTTTCCTCTCTCTGCCTCAAACTCTTCCCAACATCAAAAGGTCAATCGTAAGGGATCGTGAGGCTCCCATAAATTCCTCCCATGTCTTTCTGTTAGGCAGGCACACTAGGCAGAAACCACATCACCGTAACTGAGAAAAAATAAATATGACCTATATGCAAGAAAGGGGGTGGGTGGTAGTTGACAGCTGTCCAAGCACAGGCCTGAAACCAAGATTTCATCATCGGGGACTGACTTAGTAGCTGAGGCCCGTGTCAACTACCTGGTCTCCTAATTGCAACAGAAGTTCCTTTAGGAATCTGGTTTTCCACTGGGACTAAACTCACTTGAGAAATTACTAGCTGTATGGTGTTTTTTGTTTGTTTGTTTTTAAATTCAGAATAAATTTTTTTCTTCCTTTGGATTTAGGTTATTGGGAACCCAAATTAGCAAGACTAAACAATGGTGGATCATATAATGCTTGGATCGCAGAAAAACTTTCAACAGAATTTAACCCTAAGCCTTGGATCCAGGTATATCTTATTAACCTGATAATATTTACTGCTACTGTAATAGTAAAAATGTGGGGTGTTTTGTTTTTGTTTTTTGGCAGTGCTACGTGGCTTGTGGGATATTAGTTCCCTGACCAGGGATTGAACCCAGGCCCTCAGAAGAGCAAGTGCAGAGTCTTAACCACTGGACTGCCAGGGGATTCCCTGTAATAATAAAAATGACAGTGATTTAATAATTTCTTCTTGTTGTTCTTGCAATATTGTTAGGGGAAATGACAATTACTAGGTGCTAGGCACCATTCTAAGTACTTTGCATACTCAAAATGAACCCTATGAGGTTATTTCTAGTAATATCCCATTTTACAGATTTAAAAAAAACCTAATGTACAGAGGGATTAACTAACTTCCCAATGTCACATACATTAGTTAGTGGTTGAGTTTGGATTCAAGTTCAGGTACCCTGTGCTCACATACGGATTGCCCCTAGCCATTTTATTAGTTTGTTAGGTGTTGGTTCTTTTTTCTAAAGAAGGTTAGTTGTACAATGAATTAAGGCAGTGTGTGACTTGTTGACAAGGATGGTTATGCTTAGTGGCTTTTCTATATTGCAGGTAGACATGCAAAGGGAAGTCCTGTTCACAGGGATCCAGACCCAAGGTGCCAAACACTACCTGAAGTCTTACTACACCACCGAGTTCTTTGTGGCTTACAGCTCTGACCGGACAAACTGGCGGATCTTCAAAGGGAACAGCACTAGGAACGTGATGGTCTGTGTGCATTGTTGTTTCTTCCTGAGCCTAGGGTTACTATATCTTTTTTAAAAATACCTTTCTGGGTGTTATAAATACAAATGGCTTTTTTAGTGTCTTACGGAGGAAGGTGGTAAAATGACGTGTCTATATATTACAAATTGGAGGAATAAGCTTGACTTCTGAAATTTCAAAACTTCATAAAACTTGAAAAAAAAAAATCTCTTTATAATCAAACTAAATACCCAGACTTCTCAGATTGGCAGATGATATGCAGTAGGGTAGAATATCTGGTCTTGTGCCTTCAGGAGCTCATGCTAAAAATTGGCCACCAAGAGTTTTGATTTTACTAACTCTTACATTTTATTTTGTTCTTTATTTCAGTGTAACTGAAGGAAATAGTAGTGTTGCTCTGAGGCAGTGTGATTCTCACATTATTTTTTTTGCTGCCATGCCTGAGGAGTGACTTTCCCCTGTTGGATTGTCCAGGGGCTCAGCCAGTTTATTCCCAATGACCAAATTATACCAGCCCTAATTCTTCCCCTTCTCCCTCACCCCCCTCTCCAAAGAAAGCTATCTGAATGCAAGGAGTCAGTCCACCATTATTACACTGATAACCTTGAATCAGTTTCATTTTTTCTGTAAATCACTTACTATGTTACTATCTTCTATATTATCATTTAGCTATATCTAATAATAAATTATTTGCACTATACCTTAGAATAGATCATGAAAATCTTAAATTATGGTTCTTACCAATCAGTATTGGAGACAGTACACAAATTACAGTTAAACTCCATAGCTTAAAGATTTTTGCATCTGTGTTCATGAGGGATATTTGTGTGTAGTTTTATTTGTTTATACTGTCTTTTTTGTTTTAATATCAGAGTAATACTAGCTTCATAAAATAAATTAGGTAGTGTGCTCTTCTATTCTGTTTTCTGGAAGAGATAATCTAGTATTGGTGTTAATTCTTTAAACATTTGGTATATTTCACCAGCAAAACCAGGTGGACCTGGAGATTTGTTTTCTGGGAATTTTAAAATTACAAATTCAATTTCTTTAATAGTTACAGGCCCTTCAAATTATCTATTTCATATTGGGTGAATTTGGATAGTTTGTGTTTTTTCAGTCAATTGGTCCATTTCCTCTAAGTTGTTAAATTTATGTGTAAGGGTTGTTTGTAGTATTCTCTTATTATCCTTTTGATGTCTGCAGAGTCTGTAGTGATATTGCCTATTGCATTTATGATAGTGGTAATTTGCATCTCTTTTTTTTTGCTTTGTCAGTCTTGCTAGAGATTTGCCAATTTTTAAAAATCTTTTAAAATAACTGGCCCTTTGTTTCATTGCTGTTATCTATTGCTTTTCTGTTTTCAGTATTACTGATATCGCTCTTTTGTTTTAGTTGGCTCTTCCTGACACTGTTCTGGCAGGGAAATGGGATGGGGCACAGCCTCTTACTGCCAGGTAGAGGTCAAAGTCCATTCCCTACTTGGCCTCCTCTGTTGACACCTGAGCTGGAACCCCTCCTCTTTGCTGCTGGGTGGGGATGGGATGGTATCCACTGACACTGCAGGAGTGGGAGCCTTATTAGAAGCTGGAAGAGATGAAGATCCTGGGTCTCTATTTGGCTTTCTCTGACACAACCCCAGTCAGGGTGTTGGGGTGCCTCCTTACAGTCTCATGAGCATGGAAGTCTAGGCTCCCCAGTTGGCCTTTGCTGCTATGGGTAGTAAAGGGGTCACAGTGTTTTCTATTCTATGATGTTTGGCTTGAAGTAGAATAATTGTTATCTAAAAGTTTTCTGTCTTGCTAGACTGCTCTTTTCTGGTCCTGAGGCTAGAGAAAGAAGGCTTTTGCTGGCTTTTTTTTTTTTTTTTTTTTTTTTTGTCTGCACCTATTCGTGTTTCCTGGTTCCTGGCTTCTTTACTTATAAGTCTGTATATGCAGTAAAAAGAAAACCCAGGGGACTCACCACTGTGTTGTTCCTTGGGTCCTGAGAACCCTAGCCAGTCTGCCTTTTCTCCCCCTTTCAGAGTCTTTTTATGTTTTCAGTTGTACTTAGCAGGAGGAATATGGCAAAGTATACCATCTTCCTGAAGTGGAAGTATTCCCAGTTATCTTTTAAGACCAAATTAATTTGATTCAGGCTACATGAAAACTTAATATTACAATATGAAATTGGATGAAAATTTTATTATAAAATCACTTTATAGAGAATTGTTATATAACTAAATTTTCCTCTCTTCCTCTAGTATTTTAATGGCAATTCGGATGCCTCTACAATAAAAGAGAATCAGTTTGACCCACCTGTTGTGGCTAGATATATTAGGATCTCTCCAACTAAATCCTATAACAAACCTGCCCTTCGATTGGAGCTGCAAGGTTGCGAGGTTAATGGTAAGGAACACAGATGCATTGTTTTCTAGCTGCCACTCAGAAAATGAAGATTTGGGGGGTATGGGAGAATGGGAAGAATTTTTAGTTCTCTTCACTTAGGCTCCTAGAAAAACCTTTGTGAAACAGAGTTTCCAGTCAGGTAAACTCTCATTGTGATCTAGACTGAGACTGGTTCTACCAGCCAGAGGGCAGGCTCTCTGAACAATTCCTGGATCATATGGATACTGCCTTGACCCTCTAAGGAAGGGCCCTAGGGAAGAATGACCTCCATCAGCCCATTTTCAATAAGAACTGAGAGTCAAACTAGGTCTGACTCTTCCAAAGTCTTCCAGCCACGTCACTCAGACTTTAATGTAATAAAAGTATCTAGCAACATTACTGGCATATATTAGGTGTTCAGTGAATGTTTTTGAAATATAAATCTGCCTCCCAACTTCCTGAAACCTTGCTTGAACTCTGTATTCTGTTTCACACTCTGTGTAGGTACCCAAGCCTTTTCTATGTAAGCTTCTATTTTTCAGGGGATGTAATGTGACCTGTGGTATAAATAACTCTAAATAACCATAAATGGCCATAATAAAATTCTACTATATATAACAAGATGCTTAAGGATTTTATCAACTATTCTTCTTCTCTGACTCTTAAAGTGGCGCTTTCCAAATTTTTTCACTTCAAAGCACATATAAAATATAATATCTGTCTCACAGTCTGGGGTAAAAGAATGAAGCAATCCACCCTGGGCTTGGTTGATCTAGGCACCACCTAGCTGCTCAAGGACTGAGGGGGTAGGGAGATCAATATACAGGCACACCTGTCCAGCAAAAATATTCTTCAACAAGGAAGGCAAAATTAAGACATATTTAAACAATATAACAAAGGTTCCATGACTCACTGAAGGAGGGAAATGAGTTTAGATGTTTAGAACATGGTATTTGATGTCAGACTGCCTGGGCTCAAAGCTAGTTTCTGATTCTTCTAGCAGTGTTATTTTAGTCAAGTTACTTTTTCTTGCTGTGCTTTTGTTTTCTCGTTTGTAAAATGGAGATATTTAAGAGCATTAAGTAATACATGTGAAGCCTGAAAACAGGGTTTAGCACTTGGACAATAAATGTTCACTGCTGTGATGGTTGTTTTTGTCATTACTTAGCAGTAATGTTATTTCTTGTCTCCTCTGAAGTACAAAATGCCATGCAAGGAATATCAGTGGTATATAATTAATCACATTACTTTTTTCTTGACAGGATGCTCCACACCACTGGGTATGGAAAGTGGAAAGATAGAAAACAAGCAAATCACAGCTTCCTCATTTAAAAAATCTTGGTGGGGAGATTACTGGGAACCCTTCTGTGCCCGTCTTAATGCCCAGGGCCGTGTGAATGCCTGGCAAGCCAAGGTGAAATGTCCCCTGCAAATGGAATTCTCTCAGCCTTTCAGAAGAAAGCATAGGCCCTCACTACAGGGAACATGGGGGGCCTGGGAAGCCAGAGTATCATCTCCTGCTTCTGCAGATTATGATCCTAGGTCTGAGAACTAGGATGTGTGTTGTCTTGATAGCTTTAGCTCGAACTTTGGCTCAGAGAGAAGTTGTCATCTCTGTGGTCTTGATTTAGACTAGGGGTGGGCAAAATTTTTCTGCAAAGGGCCAGATAATATTTTAGCCTTTGTGAGCCATACATTCTCTGTCATAACTACTCAACTCTGCCATTGTTGCAGGGAAGCAGCCGTCAAGGATATGTAAATGCATGAACATGGCTGTGTTCCAATAAAACCTTATTTACAAAAGCAGGCAGTAGGCCAGGTTTGGCCTTGGGCTATAGTTTGCCAACTCCTGATCGAGACAACTTCCATTAGGGATAAATGACTTAGATCTGCAACATCTTGTTTTCTTTTTGTTCTCTCCAGAATTTAGCAATATTTTTCATTTTCTTAAGAGTGTCATTTAAATTTTTTTGTTCTCATTTTTTCAGAACTTTGTAACATTCCTTTAGATAATTGGCAGCCTGATAAGATGCTGCAAAACCAGGTTTATAAATCTGTGATCTAAGTTTTGTGAACATCTCGCAGAGAGTTATATTGCCCTTGATATTAGCCCATTGAGTAATTAAGGTAACTTAGTTCTAGGGTAACGATTAATAATTGACTCATATTTATTTCATTCTTTGACTGACCTGAAAAATCTGAATGGCATCAGAAATCAGAACAGTCCAGTCAATCAACTTAATCCAGGTTCCCTAATTTCTGTCCTCCTAACTCCCTCCCTTAAGGAAGCTACACTCCAATTCCCTGGACTCTGTATAGAATCCCACGTCCTAATCTTAAATCAGGCCACCAGATAAAGGAGGAGGGAATGGCGTGATGCAAGGGGAGCAAGTAGAAGAGACTATCTGGGCCCCATACAGAGAGTCTTGGGCAACTATGTCTGTGCCTTGAGACTCATTTCTGGATCATCACAGAATCACAGAATGTTAGAAAGGCAAAGGGTTTTACAAAGCATCTGGTCCAGATTTTCCTTTTAAGTCCAAACGCAAAAGAGGTTAAATAATTTTAGCTTAGCCTGGTGGCAGAATCAGGAATCCCACTCTCCCGACAGACAGTCTATGCTCCTTGCACCATTTGAAGCAACCCAAGCACCTCATTTTGCAATTTTGCAAAGGGGGGAACTGAGACCCACAGAAGTTAAAGTAATAAAAGTAATAATGTTATGTAACATTATATTGATTTAATTTCTATAATATAAATAAAATAAAGTAAATATAACTAAAATAAAGGGACTTCCCTGGCGTTCCAGTGGTTAGGACTCCGCTTCCACTGCCGGTGGCCTCGGTTTGATCCCTGGTGGGGGAACTAAGACCTGCAAGCCACGCAGCGTGGCCAAAAAAAAAGGTTAGAGAGAGGGTATCAACCAATTCTTTCCCAGATGGCCCTTTAGACCTGTTCATGGTGTAACCTTGTCATCCCACTCTCCATTTTACAGCCTTTAAAAAAACTTTGCTCTCTATATAATTTGCTCTTACTTTTGTGATATAGTAAAGGCTGCAAAGATAAAAGTCTAATTTTAATTTTTAAAGCTGTCCTTTTAAATCTGGAATTTTAGGTCAAAACTATTTGTTTCACTTAACCTTCAATAGCATGAAATGTCTTGTATAGGGTTTCTTTAGAGAAGTGGAAAATCTAAGCCAGACATATGCAGGTATGCACGCAGACTGAAGTGTCTCTACCTCTTTGATGCCTCCAAAAAAAACTGACACCTACAAAGCTCCCCTAGCTATCTATATGCATTCTGTATCACTCGTACAACCTTGATTTGAAGACACACTAAAACACCACCAGATGTCACTAGAGGGTGTTACAAAATTAACCAAAATTATCTAATACAATCATTTTAATTCAATTAATTTGCTTTAAAAATACAACATGTGACTACACATATACATACATGTGTATACACATATATACATACAGACATGCACATATGAGGGATGTTGAGAAAATATATCAATATTCATTATTTCACATAGAATTGAATGAGACTATGGGGCATGATAAACCTCCCAAAGATGAAAATTAATCTCAGATTACTCTAAAACTCAATTAGTCTTTCTGATCCTCTTTCTCCAAGCGCCTATCATCAAATTAGGCATTTTGTTAGGCCAGAGACAGGATAACTACTATGCCATATCCAGCCCTGGGTGTAGCTTTATTAGGTCTCTCAGATATTACATTTATTTGAAATATCAGAAAAGAAGAAATTGGACTACTTCTCCTATTGGACATTAGCAATAGAAAGAAAAGTGGGGCTTTTCTAAAATAAGTTAAATTGAGAGAGGATACTATCTAATTCTTTCTCAGATAACTCTTCAGTAACATCACCGTAGCATTTAAATAAACTTGCTTAAGAGAAAAATATTTACAGGTAATTTAGCAATTTAATACTTTTTCTCAAATAAAATGTATTTATTTGTTGAGCACCATCTGTGGGCCATATATGGTGGTGAACACCTGAAAACAAAACTAAGTCCCTGCCCTCAAAGGGTAAGGAACACAAGTAAACAAATAACTGTTGTACAATGTGTGAAATATTCCAAAAGTTTATAAACCTGCTGACAATAGACAAGAAGGAACAGGGAAGGATTCTAGGAGAAAGGGAATCCTCAGGGATGAGACAGAAAAGAAATCCTTCCAGCTCAGTGCATTTCTGAGTATCTTGGTCTAAAAAAGCAAAGGTTTTAACGTTCTAATCATTTTCATAGGCAAACAACAACAATCAGTGGTTACAAATTGATCTGCTCAAAATCAAGAAGATAACAGCGATTGTAACACAGGGTTGCAAGTCTCTGTCCTCTGAAATGTATGTGAAGAGCTACACCATCCAGTACAGTGACCAGGGAGTTGAATGGAAACCTTACAGAGAGAAATCCTCGTTGGTGGACAAGGTACAGGGGTATCTTGGCAAAAAGAAAATAATTTGAAAACTGCTGTGATGAGAACAGAACCTCAAATTTGCAAATCGTTCTTTGTATTTGATAAGCATGCACTGACATGTGTCACTCTTTAAGTCTTCTAAGTCCTAGCTCTGTAGGTAGCTGGTCTTGGGACAGGGACCATGCACGCTATCTTTCTGCTTTGACTGAGCCACCTATCAAAGAATGAGGACAAAACAGCAGGGGCTGGTGTGAAGTTTAATTAGCTCTGATTGAGAAAGATGGTGAAAGGGTTGTCTCAGCCTGCTTGGACTGTATAACAAATTACCATAGACTGGGTGACAAACAAAAAACACGTATTTCTCACAGTTCTGGAGGCTAGAATCCTAGGTCAGGGTGCCAGCCTGGTCGGGTTTTTGGTGAGGGCAGTCTTCCTGGTTGTGCTTTCATATGGCCTTCCTTGGTACGTGCACACACAGAGATGCCATGAGGGCCCTACCCCCATCCTAGCCCTAATCATCTCCCAAAGGACCCACCTCCTCGTATCATCCCATTGAGGATTAGGGTTTGAACATATGAATTTTGGAAGGACACAAACATACAGTCTGTAACAGGGGTCTAGAAAACCTTCTACCATATTAGCATTAGCTTGGATGTACTTGTTATTCATGGCTGATCGCATACTCATGGCCATATACCTTTCTGGGTCATATTGTCATTAAAACAATTGTTATCCTTCCTGATGAGGAGACTAATTTCCTGCAAGATGAACTATTCCATTATACTCCTAAATTCCTAGTTATACGGTTTTAAAATACTACCAGAGGCAAAACTAAGGAGATGAACCTAATATTCCAGGAATGGGAATTGGGCTGAAACCAGTAGGAGGGGCAACACAGGAGAAGGGGATGGACATTTACGCTCACCATGGGCTCAGCACTTAATCTCAGTTAATGGATTTGAATCTCTTTCTCTCTAAACCCCTGGGTTGTTTATTTGTTAGGTTTGGTTTGGTTTATTTCTCACTGTATCAAGATATCCTCATAGTAGGGCAAACATCATTTTTATAAACAAATAGTGACTTAGCTTCTGATGCGTGTAAATCTTGGGGAACTTGCTGGGGATGACAGAAACACACCTAAAACACAGTTTAGTTGATGATATAGGGCATATGACCAAAAAGGATAAATAAAAATACATGATGCATTTTATTTTAAAAGTTAGTAATAGCTAACCATTTATTGGTGCCCATTATCTGGCACTTAATAAAGACTTGTCATATGTTTACATACTCTTTAAAATCTTTACAACAACTTCTATGAGGTAAAATTTATTATCCCCATTTTGCCCATAAGGAAATGGATAATCAGAGACTATAAGTAATTTGCTCCAAGTCACATAGCTACAAAGGGGCTAAAGGCAGATATGCTTTTGCAGCTGCTCCACAGCACAGTATCAGATTTCTTTATTTTTCCCTGTTTCAACTCAGATCACTGATGAGGTGATATCACTAAAGAGGTATGTCTGGAGTGTGAGTTCATAATTGATTGAGGATCATCTTTGTGATAATGTTGTATGTGTTCACTAATGCCCACAGTTTGAACTAAAAGGATAAAAAATTATAAGTTTTTTAAATTGAAATACAGTTGATATACAATATTATGTTACCTTCAGGTATAAGATTTTTACACCCATTATGCCATCCTTAAAGATTTTCTCATATTTTGCTTTCAGATTTTCGAAGGAAATAATAATATCAAAGGACATGCGAAGAACTTTTTCAACCCACCAGTCATTTCCAGGTTTATACGCATCATTCCTAAAACATGGAATCAAAGCATTGCACTTCGCCTGGAACTCTTTGGCTGTGATATTTAATAGAATTGATTATTCTAAAAGATAGGAGGGACTCAAAGATATCAAACCATTTAGAGTGGACAATGTACTTTAGAGCTATTTTAAATATTAAAAATTTTCCACTATTTCTCTTTTTTCTATTAGAGAATAAAATTTTATATGTGAAACCTTTATAACTCCTTATAACCACTAAGTAAGATGATGACTATTATCTCTGCATTAATTTGAGTATAGATGGGAAAATATCAAGAACCAACAAGAAAAGGCTTATCTTTCACTGATTAAAAATGCTATATAAAGAAATATTCATGTAGTTAACATTCTTCATTATAGTTCTCAAACTCTATACACATTAATAAAAGAGATATTACTCTATTAAATCATCTATAAACCCGGATAACTTTCATTCTTATATTTTTCTTTAAAGAAACTATGATTTAAGAGTATAGGAAACAAACAGTATTTCTAAATGGTTTGTTTTTCTTGCCAGTGGAGAGAAAAAGTCTTACTATATGAAACGACACGTGCTTAAAATGCTCTGTCTTACTGACATGATAATGATTTTTCTGACCCTCCACGAGTAAAGATACAAGTAAGCATGTTTTCAGTGGTCCTGCTGGACTTGTGAATCTGGCCTGGTCTCCCTTGGGACCGATTGCATATATTGATGTTCAGGGTTAGGGATCATTAATAGAACAGATCTAAAATAACCATGGGATGGCTGAACATGTAACCTTGGCTTCATTCTAGCTGGTAGTACACGGCACACTGTTTCAAAACACAGGCTCACCTACAGGAAAGTGAATCCCTGTAATACAGAGCGTTGAAACCCTTGGCCCAAATGCAGCTGTTCTTGCTAGAACTGGCCCCTGCCCAAAGTGGCAAACAGTTGAAATTCTCTCTCAGTGCCTTTCTCTTTATGGCCCCAGCCTCCACCTCTCCCTTCCCCTTTCAAGCACTCCCTTCCCTGGGAACTTGGCATCTAATGATTTTACAGACATTTTGAGACTGAGGAGCCTTCTGGTATCCTCTAAGTCACATGGGAGAGACTCACTGGTGAGGCTATCTATTTTAGTGGAACAAACCACCCCAAAACTTAGTGCTTAAAACAACCACTAATTTATTATTTCTCTTGATTCTGTAGGTTGACTGGGCACAGCTGGGTGGTTTTACTGCTGGCTTCATTTGGGGTCTCTAGTGAGTTTACAGTTAGACAGTGACTGTAGCCAGAGTCATCAGGAGGCTCAACTGACTGTTGGGACAGCTGGTCCTCCGTCCCTCTCCAAGTAGTTTCAGATTCTCTCCTCATTGCATGGCTTCTCCACGTGGTCTGTTCACTTGGTGTCTCCAACAAGTGATCTAGACTTCTTATAGGGTGATAGAGGCTCCCAAAAGCAAGTGTGTTCAAGAGGTAGGAAGCAGGGGCTTCCCAGGTGGCGCAGTGGTTGAGAATCTGCCTGCCGATGCAGGGGACACGGGTTCGAGCCCTGGTCTGGGAAGACCCCACGTGCCGCGGATGCAACTGGGCCCGTGAGCCACAATTGCTGAGCCTGCGCGTCTGGAGCCTGTGCTCCGCAACAAGAGAGGCCGTGATAGTGAGAGGCCCGCGCACCATGATGAAGAGTGGCCCCCGCTTGCCACAACTAGAGAAAGCCCTCGCACAGAAATGAAGAACTAACACAGCCATAAATAAATAAATAAATTAAAAAAAAAAAAAAAGAGGTAGGAAGCAGAAGCTGCCAGTCCTTTTTTTTTTTTTAATAGATCTTTATTGTAGTATAATTACTTCACAATACTGTGTTAGTTTCTGTTGCACAACAAAGCGAATCAGCCATATGCAGACACATGTCCCCATATCCCCTCCCTCTTGAGCTTCCCTCTCATCCTCCCTATCCCATCCCTCTAGGTCATCACAAAGCACCGAGCTGATCTCCCTGTGCTATGCTGCTGCTTCCCACCAGCCAACTATTTTACATTCGGTAGTGTGTATATGTCGATGCTACTCTCACTTTGCCTCAGCTTCACCCTCATTCCCCATGTCCTGAAGTCCATTTTCTATGTCTTTTTATTCCTTCCCTGCAACTAGGTTCATCAGTACCATTTTTTTTTTAGATTAGATATATATGTGTTAGCATACAGTATTTATTTTTCTCTTTCTTACTTCACTCTGTATGAGTCTCTAGGTCCATCCACCTCACTACAAATAACTCAATTTTGTTTCTTTTTATGGCTAATATTCCATTGTATATATGTGTCACATCTTCTTTATCCATTCATCTGTTGATGGACATTTAGGTTGCTTCCATGTCCTGGCTATTGTAAATAGTGCTGCAATGAACATTGTGGTACATATCTCTTTTTGAATTATGGTTTTCTCAGGGTATATGCCCAGTAGTGGGATTGCTGGGTCATATGGTAGTTCTATTTTTAGTTTTGTAAGGAACCTCCATACTGTTTTTCATAGAGGTTGTATCAATTTACATTCCCACCAACACAGCAAGAGGGTGCCCTTTTCACCACACCCTTTCCAGCATTTATTGTTTCTAGATTTGTTGATAATCACCATTCTGACCAGTGTGAAGTGATATCTCATTGTAGTTTTGATTTGCATTTCTCTAATAATTAGTGATGTTGAGCATCTTTTCATGTGCCTCTTGGCCATCTGTATATCTTCCTTGGTGAAATGTCTATTTAGGTCTTCAGCCCATTTTTTAACTGGATTGTTTGTTTTTTTGATATTGACCTCCATGAGCTATTTGTATATTTTGGACATTAATCCTTTGTCCATTGTTTCATCTGCAAATATTTTCTCCCATTCTGAGGGTTGTCTTTTTGTTGTCTTGTTTATGGTTTCCTTTGCTGTGCAAAAGCTTTTAAGTCCCATTTGTTTATTTTAGTTTTTATTTCCACTACTCTAGGAGGTGGGTCAAAAAAGATCTTGCTGTGGCTTATGTCAAAGAGTGTTTTCCTATGTTTTCCTCTAAGAGTTTTATAGTGTCTGGTCTTACATTTAAGTCTTTAATCCATTTGGAGTTTATTTTTGTGTATGGTGTTAGGTAGTGTTCTAATTTCATTCTTTTACATGCAGCTGTCCAGTTTTCCCAGCACCACTTATTGAAGAGGTTGTCTTTTCTCCATTGTATGTTCTTGCCTCCTTTGTCGTAAATTAGGTGCCCATATGTGCATGGGTTTATCTCTGGGCATTCTATCCTGTACCATTGATCTATATTTCTGTTTTTGTGCCAGTAACATACTGTCTTGATTACTGTAGCTTTGTGGTATAGTTTGAGGTTGGGGAGTCTGATTCCTCCAACTCCATTTTTCTTTCTCAAGATTGCTTTGGCTATTCGGGGTCTTTTGTATTTCCATATGAATTGTAATTTTTTTTTCTAATTCTAATTCTAATTCTGTGAAGAATGCCATTGGTAGTTTGAAAGGGATGGCATTGAATCTGTAGATTGCTTTGGGTAGTAGAGTCATTTTCACAATACTGATTCTTCCCATCCAAGAACATGGTATATATCTCCATCTGTTTATGTCATCTTTGATTTCTTTCATCAGTGTTTTATAGTTTTCTGAGTACAAGTCTTTTGCCTCCTTAGGTAGGTTTATTCCTAGGTATTTTATTCTTTTTGTTGCAATGGTAAATGGGAGTGTTTCCTTAATTTCTCTTTCTGATTTTTCGTTGTTGGTGTATAGGAATGCCAGAGATTTCTGTGCATTAATTTTGTATCCTACAACCTTACCAAATTCATTGATTAGTTCTAGTAGCTTTCTGGTGGCATCTTTAGGATTTTCTATGTATAGTATCATGTCATCAGCAAACAGTGACAGTTTTACTTCTTTTCCAATTTGTATTCCTTTTATTTCTTTTTCTTCTCTGATTGCTGTGGCTAGGACTTCCAATACTATGTTGAATAATAGTGGTGAGAGTCTTGTTCCTGATCTTAGCAGAAATGCTTTCAGTTTTTCACCATTGAGTATGATGCTTGCTGTGGGTTTGTCATATATGGCCTTTATTATGTTGAGGTAGGTTCCCTCTATGCCCATTTTCTGGAGAGTTTTTATCATAAATTGGTGTTGAATTTTGTCAGAAGCTTTTTCTGCATCTATTGAGATGATCATATGGTTTGTTAATGTGGTGTATCACAGTGATTGATTTGCATATATTGAAGAATCCTTGCATCCCTGGGATAAATCCCACTTGATCATGGTGTATGATCCTTTTAATGTGCTATTGGATTCTGTTTGCTAGTATTTAGTTCAGGATTTTTGCATCTATGTTCATCAGTGATATTGACCTATAATTTTCTTTTTTTGTGATATCTTTTGTGGTTTTGGTATCAGGGTGATGGTGGCTTCATAGAATGAATTTGGGAGTGTTTCTTCCCCTGCAATTTATTGGATGAGTTTGAGAAGGATGGGTGTTAGCTCTTCTCTAGACGTTTGATAGAATTTGCCTGTGAAGCCATCTGCTCCTGGACTTTTGTTTGTTGGAAGATTTTTAATTATGGTTTCAATTTCATTACTTGTGATAGGTCTGTTTATATTTTCTAATTCTTCCTGGTTCACACTTGGAAAATTGTACCTTTCCAAGAATTTGTCCATTTCTTCATGGTTGTCCATTTTATTGGCATAGAGCTGCTTTTAGTAGACTCTTAGGATGCTTTGTATTTCTGCAGTGTCTGCTGTAACTTCTCCTTTTTCATTTCTAATTTTATTGATTTGTGTCCTCTCCCTTTTTTTTCTTGATGAGTCTGGCTAAGGGTTTATCAATTTTGTTTATCTTCCCAAAGAACCAGCTTTTAGTTTTATTGATCTTTGCTATTGTTTTCTTCATTTGTATTTCATTTATTTCTGCTCTGATCTTTATGATTTCTTTCCTTCTACTGACTTTAGGTTTTGTTTGTTCTTCTTTCTCTAGTTGCTTTAAGTGTAGCATTAGATTGTTTATTTGAGATTTTTCTTGTTTCTTAAGGTGAGCTTGAATTGCTATAAACTTCCCTCTTAGAACTGCTTTTGCTGTGTCCCATAGGTTTTGGGTTGTCGTGTTTTCATTGTCATTTGTTTCTATGTATTTTTCTTCTTTGATTTCTTCAGTGATCTCTTGGTTATTTAGTAGTGCTGTTTAGCCTCTATGTATTTGTGTTTTTCACAGTTTTTTTCCTGTAATTGCTTTCCAATCTCATAGCGTTGTGGTCAGAAAAGATGCTTGATACGATTTCAATTTTCTTAAATTTTCTGAGGCTTGATTTGTGACCCAAGATGTGATCTATCCTGGAGAATGTTCCATGTGCACTTGAGAACAAAGTGTATTCTGCCACTTTTGGGTAGAATGTTCTATAAATATCAATTAGATCTATATGGTCTATTGTGTCATTTAAAGCTTGTGTTTCCTTATTTATTTTCTGTTTGGATGATCTGTCCATTGGTGTAAGTGGGGTGTTAAATTCCCCTACTCTTATTGTGTTACTGTCGATTTCTCCTTTCATGGTTAGCATTTGCCTTATGTATTGAGGTGCTCCTATGTTGGGTGCATAAACATTTGTAAGTGTTATATGTTCTTCTTGGATTGATCCTTTGATCATTATGTAGTGTCCCTCCTTATCTCTTGTAACAGTCTTTATTCTAAAGTCTATTTTATCTGATATGAGTATTGGTACTCCAGCTTTCTTGTGATTTCCATTTGCATGGAATATCTTTTTCCATCCCTTCACTTTCAGTCTGTATGTGTCCCTAGGTCTGAAGTGGGTCTCTTTTAGACAGCATATATATGGGTCTTGTTTTTGTATCCATTCAGCCAGTCTGTCTTTTGGTTGGGGCATTTAATCCATTTACATTCAAGGTAATTATCGATATGTATGTTCCTATTACCATTTTCTTAATTGTTTTGGGTTTGTTTTTGTGGGTCTTTTTCTTCTCTTGTGTTTCCTGCTTAGAGGAGTTTCTTTAGCATTTGTTGTAAAGCTGGTTTGGTGGTGCTGAATTCTCTTAGCTTTTGCTTGTCTGAAAAGCTTTTGACTTCTCCATCGAATGTGAATGAGATCCTTGCTGGGTAGAGTAATCTTGGTTGTAGGTTTTTCTCTTTCATCACCTTAAGTATATCCTGCCACTCCCTTCTGGCCTGTAGAGTTTCCACTGAAAAATCAGCTGATAACCTTATGGGGATTCCTTTGTATGTTATTTTTTGTTTTTTCCTTGCTTCTTTTAATATTTTTTCTTTGAATAATTTTTTGTTAGTTTGATTAATATGTGTCTTGGTGTCTTTTTCCTAGGGTATATCCTGTATGGGACCCTCTGTGCTTCCTGGACTTGGGTGACTATTTCCCTTCCCATGTTAGGGAAGTTTTCAACTATAATCTCTTCAAATATTTTCTCACACCCTTTCTTTTTCTCTTCTTCTTCTGGGACCCCTACAATTCAAATGTTGGTGCGTTTAGTGTTGTCCCAGAGGTCTCTGAGATTGTCTTCAATTCTTTTTGTTCTTTTTTCTTTATTCTGCTCCTCGGCAGTTATTTCCACTGTTTTGTCTTTCAGCTCACTTATTCATTCTTCTGCCTCAGTTATTCTGTTATTGATTCCTTCTAGTGTATTTTTCATTTCAGTTATTATGTTGTTCATCTCTGTTTGTTTGTTCTTTAGTTCTCCTAGATCTTTGTTAAATACTTCTTGTATTTTTTCAATCTGTACCTCCATTCTATTTCTGAGATTCTGGATCATCTTTACTATCATTACTCTGAATTCTTTTTCAGGTAGATTGCCTATTTCCTCCTCATTTATTTGGTCTTGTAGGTTTTTACCTTGCTCCTTCATCTGTGACATATATTTTTGCCATCTCATTTTTTTTTTTTAATGAGTGGGATCATGTTCCTTTCTTACTGGTTGTTTGGCCTGAGGTTTCCAACTCTGGGGTTTGTAAGCTATTGGGTAGAGCTGGGTCTTGGTGTTGAGATGAGGAACTCCGTGAAACCTCACTGCGATGAATATTCCCTGGGGTCTGAGGTTCTCTGTTAGTCCAGTGGTTCGGACTCGGAGGTCCCACTGCAGGAGCTTTGGCCCAACCCCAGGCTCGTGAACCAAGATCCTGCCTGGGGCGGCAAAAAAAAAAAACAAAAACAAAAGCAATAACAAAGTAAAAAATAAAATTAGACCAGGAAACTAACAGATATGTTAGGAAGAATATAAAAAAAAATAGATGAATCAACAACCAGAAGGTACAACAGTACCACAATAGTAAAAAAGAGGAGGGAAAAAAAAGGGGGGGTGGGGGAAGGCCTTGGCTGTGGAGGGCGGGGCCTAAGTAAGGGCGAGGTTTGGGTGGTGGGCGGGGCCAATGCTCAGGACCCATAGGGCTGGAAAAGGCCCTGGGGGTTGTGGGGGGTGGGGCTTATGCTCAAAGAACAGAAGGGGCCCAGGCATGCCCCCCATCCCTGGTCTCAGAGGGCAGGGGACCTCACCTGGGAGCCCAGCAGGCTCCTGGGCTCAAGTGGGCAGGGCAAACGCCCTCCTCTCCTCTCCTGCTCCTCTGGTATGGTAGAGCCCCTCCGTCCGCCTCTCCTGATCTCCCCAGCCTCCCTCGTATGCTCCCAAGGACCTATGCGGCCTGGAGGGGTCTTTAGAGCGCAGGGGACTGGCCTGGGAGCTCAGCAGGCTCTCCATGACCGAGTGGGCAGAGCAATTGCCCTCCTCTCCTCTTCCACTCCTCCCGGAGGGCCCCTCCTGCCTGCGTCTCCTGATCTCCCAGACCCTCTCCTATGCCCCCAGGACCCACACGTCCTGGATGGGGCTTTGGAGCGAGGGGTACCGGTCTGGGAGCTCAACAGGCTCCCGGCCAGAGTGGGCCAGGCGATCGCCCTCCGCTCCTCTCCCGCTCTTCCCGGAGAGTCCCTCCCACTTGCCTCTCTTGATCTCCCCAGCTTCAGGGGCGCCGATCCTGTCTGGCCTCCACTTCTCCTCCCCTCTCAGTCCCCATATGTCCTACTGGTTCATCTTGGGGTTCCTCCCATCTCCTTGGGTGTCAGAGTCCCCCACCAGCGGCCAGGAGGTGCCCTAGTTGCGGGGAGATGCTCACTCCACGTCTTCCCACACCACCATCCTGACTCCACCTCAGAAGCTGCCTGTCCTTTTTAAGCTAGGCCCAGAACTGGAGCCTCCCTTCTGCTGCATTCTATTGGTTCACACAAGTCACAGGCCAGTCTAGATGCAATGTAGGATGTAATGACACAAAGGTTGTTCCAGGGGAGATAAATCTTTGGGAGCATCTTTAGATACTAACTACCAGAGTTCCTATTGCACCTGTGGGTGGGCTGAGCATTGTGAATACATACAGGAGTTTCAAACATCCACAAAACATTGGCTTTCTTTTTTTATGTTTTAAACGTTTGAGTTTTGAGGCATAATTGAAAAATAAAATAGAAATATATTTAAAGTGTATGTGTTGGTTTGATATATGTGTGCATTGTAAAAGGATTCCCACCATCAATTTATTTAACACCTCCATCAACTTACATAGTTACTTTTTCTAAAAAGGAGAATGCTGAAGATCTAATATTAGCAAATCTCAATTATACAACAGAATATCATTGACTGTAGTCACCATGCTATACTGATGATTCTCAGAATTTATTCATCTTATAACAGTAAGTTTGTACCCTTTTACCAACCTCTTCCTGTTTCCCCTACCAGCCAGCCCCCGGCAACCACCATTCTACTCTTTGTTTCTATCAGTTTGACTTTTTTTTAGGATTCCACATATAAGTGATACCATGCAGTACTTGTCTTTCTCTGTCTAGCTTATTTCACTTATGATACCCTCCAGATTCATCCATGTTGTCACAAATGACAAGATTTTATTCTTTTTCATGGCTGAATAATCCTCCATTGTATATACAGACCACATTTTCTTTATCCATTCATCCATCTACAAATACTTAGGTTGTTTCTATACCTTGGCTTTTGTGAAAATGCTGTAAGGAACATGGGAGTGCAGATATGTCTTCAGGCTAGTGGTTTTCTTTCCTTTGGATATATACTCAGAAGTGGGATTGCTGGATCATATGGTAGTTTCATTTCTAATTTTTTGAGGAATCTTCATACTGTTTCCCATAGTGGCTGTACCAGTTTACATTCCCACTAACAGCATACAAGGGTTCCCTTGCTCTACATCCTCACCAACACTTGTTATTTCTTATCTTTTTGATAATAGTCATTCTAACAGGTTAGGTGATATCTCTTTATAGTTTTGATTTGCGTTTCCGTGGTGATTAGTGACATTGAGTATCTTTTCATATACCTGTTGGCCATCTGTATGTCATCTTTGGAAAAATGTCTTTTCAGGTTTTGCCCATTTTTAAATTGAGTTATTTGGTGTTTTTGCTCTTGAGTTATATGAGTTCCTTAAATATTTAGGATATTAATCTCTCGTTGATTATGTAGTTTGCAAATATTTTCTCCCATTTCATAGGTTGCCTTTGCACTTTGCTGATGGTTTCCTTTGCTGTACAGAACCTTTTTAGTTTGGTAAGTTCCATTTGTTTACTTTTGCTTTTGTTGCCTGTGCTTTGGGTGTCATATCCAAAAAAATCGTTGCCAAGAAAAATGTTAAGGAGCCATGCCATATATTTTATTTTAGAAGTTTTATGATTTCAGATCTTGCATTCAAGTCTTTAATACATTTCAAGTTGATTTTTGTGTATGGTGTAAGATAGAGGTCCAATTTCATTCTTTTGCATGTGGATTTTGAGTTTTCACACAATTTGTTGAAGAGACTATCCTTTCCCCATTGTGTATTTTTGGTACCTCTGTCAAAAATTAATTGACCTTATCTTCATGGGTTAATTTCTGGGCTTTGATTCTGTTCCATTTGTCCATGTGTCTGTTTTTATGCCAATACCATAATGTTTTGATTACTATAGCTTTATAATATAGTTGAAATCAGGAAGTGTGATGTCTCCACCTTTACTCTTTAAGATTGCTATAGCAATTCAGGGTCTTTTGTGGATCCACAGAAATTTTAGGATTGCTTTTTCTATTTCCGTGAAAAAAAGCCATTGAAATTTTTAGAGGGATTGCATTGAATCTGTAGACTGCTTTGGATAGTATGGACATTTTAACATTATACATTCTTGCAATCCATGATGGAAAACATCTTTCCATTCAATTGTGTCTTTGATTTCTTTTCTCAATGTTTTATACTTTCCAGTGTACAGATCTTTCACTTGAGAGAATTTATTCCTAAATATTTATTCTTTTTGATTCTGTTATAGATGGGATTGTTTTAATTTCTCTTTTCAATAGTTCATTGTTAGTGTATAGAAATGCAACTAGTTTTTGTATAATGATTTCGTATCCTGCAATTTTACTGAATTCATTTACTAATTCCAAAGGTTTTTTTGGTTGAGCCTTTAGGATTTTCTACATATAAGATCATATCATCTGCAAATAACAATTTTACATGTTCCTTTCAGATTTGGATATCTTTTTTTTGCATAATTCCTCCCGCTATAACTTCCATATGTTGAATAGAAATGGTGAACGTAGGCATCCTTTTCTTATTCCTGATCTTAAAGGAAAAGTTTTCAGCTTTTCACCATTGAGTATGATATTAGTTGTGGGCTTCTCAGATATGCTCTGTATTATGCTGAGGTACATTTCAGCTATACCCAACTTGAGAGTTTTTATCATGAAAGGATGTTGAATTTTGTCAAATACTTTTTCTGCATGTATTGAGATGATACGATTTTTATCATTGATTTTTTAATGTGGTATATCACATATTTTGATTTGCATATGTCGAACCAGGAATAAATCCCATGTGATCACAGAGTATGATCCTTTTGATGTACTGTTGAATTCAGTTTGCTAAAATTTTGATGAGCATTTTTGTATCTATGTTCATCAAGGATATTGGCCTGTAATCTTCTTTTGTGTCCTTATCTGGCTTTGGTATGAGTATAATGTTGGCCTTGTAATATAAGTTTAGGAATATTCTCACTTCTTCAATTTTTTGGAAGAGTTTGAGAAGGATTGGTATTAATTCTTCGTTACGTGTTCTGTAGAATTCAACTGTGAAGCCATCCGGTCAGTTTCTGGATATTTACCTTGTTCTTCTGTTTGGAATATACCTTCCTGTTTCTTCCTTTTTCTTGACTCTCTACATTTGTTTCTGTGCATTAGATAAAACAGCCACCTCTCCCAGTCTTGACAGACTGCGTCGTGTAGGAGATGAACCTCATCAGTCAGCCCACCTGAGCTCCTGGTTGCCTTTCAAACCTCTGTGATTGACCAAGCCACCTTCTTTGCTCCTAGTGGCTCCCAGTAGATTAGGTTGTGCCAAGACCTGCCACTGTCCCAAAGGCAATGGGAAATGCCCACACAGCTGTTCAGGGGTCCCAGAGGACTGTTAACTGCCTGCCCCATCAGCTCTCTGATGAAGGCTAATTGGAAGCTTGACTTTTGAGCAGCAGCTAAGAAAGTCAGGACATTAGATATGCAATAGAGACCTATCAGGGAGAAACTTGGAAATGGGTGTTTTTGCCTACTCACTCTGCTGAGCCAGAAGCAATAGTCTCTGGTAGGACTTGTGCACCCATACAGAGCCACCTCTCTGTTTTCTGTGGTCCTGGGGGACTCGTAAATGCCAAGCCCCATCAGTACCCAGAGCTAGGTGATTTGCGAGCCAGTCCCTCATGTGGCAGCTGTGATATTTGATGTGCTACATGGGTGGGTATGTTTCTTCCAGGGAGAAGCTGGAGACTTGGTTTACCGCTGTAGAAAGCTAGGGGACACAGCAGGGGACATGCCCACCAACTCTTTCAGGCTCCTGGGAGGATCCCAGTCAGCTGCCACATGCAGGCTGATTAGAAGCCAGAACCTCAAATAGCAGCTGGGAAAGTAAACAGTCAAATCCCTTCTAGGGAGAAACCAGGAGATGAATGCTGTTCTCTCCGTGCTGAGCCATGGGAGGGAATAGCTATGAGAAGTGCTTGCATGCCTGTTAGAAAATTGCTTTTTTAATTTTAATATGGTCCTGTGGGACTCTGACTGCCAAGCTCTGTTGGATATCAGAGCTAGGTGATTTGAGCTCGCATTCCTCAGGTGGCAGTTTCAAAAGTTGGGGCACAAACTTCAAGGGAGAAGCTGTTAACTTGGTTTTTGTTGTTGTTGTTGTTGTGAGCCAGAAGAAGAATGTAGGGGAAGTGCCCACCAGCTCCTTTAGGCTCTTGGGATCCCAGTCAGCCTCCAGACACAGGCTGATTAGAAGCCAGACCCTCAGGCAGCAAGCAGCTAGCAAAGTATGCAGTCAAATCCCTTCTAGCAGAAATTGGGAGAAGGGAGTTTTTGACTGCTCCCTTCGCACTGAGCCCTGGGGTATAACTGCAGGGAGTGTTCATGTGCTCCTTTAACCATTCCTTCTCTGTTTGCTATGGTTCTGTGGGACTTGTGAATGCCAAACTCGACTGACTCTCTCAGCTGGGTCATTTGGGCATTCCCATTCCTCAGGTGGCAGTTGTAAAAGTTGGGGCACTAGATGTGTGATCCAAACCTTTACTCACAGGGAGAAGCTGAGAATTTTGGGGTTCTCTCCTGATTGAAAGGCACTCTGCTGGGGGTCGGGTTTATGGTGAATATGTATTCTCAGCCCTTCCTACCCGTTTCGATGTGGGCATTTTCTCAGTCACCCAATGTGTAGGAGTCACTCAATTTGTTTCTAGATTTCTCTCAAAGGAAATTGACCCATGTGTAGCTGTACATTCAGTGAATCTGTGGGAGGAAGGAAAGTCTGGAGCCCCCTATCTCGCCACTTTGGTCAGTCTAAAACAGTGGCTTTCTAATATTGTATTCCCATTATTGCTTCCCTTTAATGATTCATGCCACTGTTCCACCAAAAGTTCTCTTATTTGCATTCTGTTAAGAGCAAAAGAGTGTGTCTAAATGGGAAGGAAAAATTCCTTTGGTCTCTCCAGGGTCAGCCTCAAGGGTGTGTGATCTGTTCAGTTACAAAGAGCCTCCATGCCCAGAGGGGCCCCGTGCTTAGTTTAATACTCCATGGTCACCCTTGTGAATTTCTTAATAATTTTTTAACAAGGAGTCTGACAGTTTCATTTTGCAATGGGCACCACAAATTACGTAGCTAGTCCTGGGTCCCTCTACTGAACAATTGGGCAGCATCTCTTCCAATCTAGAATCTACCAAAGTATAATAGGGCAAGAATATAATAGGAGTGATAGGGGAAGAGATGAGAATAGAGCATGAGGTCCAGCTTCATTATCCTATGTAAGAAAAAACTAGGGACTTCCCTGGTGGTGCAGTGGTTAAGAATCCACCTGCCAATGCAGGGGACACGGGTTCAAGCCTTGGTCCCGGAAGATCCCACATGGCGTTGAGCAACTAAGCCTGTGCACCACAACTACTGAGCCTGTGCTCTAGAGCCTGAGAGCCACAACTGCTGAGCCCATGCACCACAACTACTGAACCCACACGCCACAACTACTAAAGCCTGCATGCCCTAGAGCCCATGCTCCACAACAAGAGAAGCCACCACAATGGGAAGCTTGCGCACCGCAATGAAGAGTAGCCCCTGCTCGCCACAACTAGAGAGAGCCTGCGTGCAGCAATGAAGACCCAATGCAGCCAAAAAAAATAAAATAAAATAAGGCCACAAAGTTTCAACAACCTACCTGATGCTATGGTTTGTTTATGTCAGAGCTGAAGCCAGAAACCAGATGATCAGATGCCCAGTCTCTCTTTCAGTCTGGTTTCTCTTCCATACAATGGAAATTATAATGTTTATGATCCATGGGTTATATCTGATGCTGTGTAGAAATATTAAAACCCCTCTTATTTTGACATAAGCATTTCCATATTTTTATTCTTCTCTTTGAAGTCATTTAGATAAAATTAAACCTTTGCTATGTAGTACAACCTCCACTGACATAACATAACAGATAGCAAGCAAACATACTGCTTGCTATATCATAACTAGTTGCTATGGAAAGGAGTTAAATGACTTGCAGTAGAATCATGACTCGGAAGAGGAAACCAACAGGTAATATCCTAAACATTATTAATTATTCTAATTGAGAATTGGAAAAGAGCGGCTGTGAGTGTATCACAATTATGAAAGGGTCATAGGAAACATGGAATTATTTCTCCATGATTTTTTCAGATTGTTAAAAGAAATTACAAACTGCATGTCTCTTTTTAGAATAACTGAATAATCACTCTATTTTGAGTTCAGGACATTTTGGCAAACTCGGGGAAAAAGCATTCACCAAATAGCTTGGATCCTCCGAAGACCCATGAACATTTCACCATTTATTTCTCTGGATGGACCAAGAAGGAGCAAGTCACGGGGCAGTGGATTTTGGTTCTATAATTGGCATGTGCCCTAAGGCAGTGGGCCTAACACACACTTTAAAATATCTGAAGGTTCCATGCTACCATTTTTATTGTGTGGGGTTTTTTTTTTTCTAATAGAGAGTCATTTTATGTAAAATTCTGAATGCTTAATTTTTCCAAGTTCTTATGGTTTTATAGACTAGAGATAGGAAAAGCAGTAGGACACAGGCAGATAAAATGACTTTGTCTCGTTCGACTGTACCTAGCCAGAGTTCTGAAGACTTTTCACACAGAGGTCAAGCCTTAATTATCCAGGTTAAATAAAGAATTGAACAGCTTGAGTTGACTTTAGTCAGTGGACTTAACTGACCTAATTATGTTTTTCTCAGGAATAGAAACTATTTAACAGCAGTTTACATCCGGAGTCCATAGGCCTAGTATGGGATTCAGAAATTATTGTAAATTATCCACAAACTGAGATAATTTAAAACAGAAGTAAGTAAAAATTTACAAGAAAAAATGAATTGGTTGCCAATGAAGAAGGCTTGAAAAAGGGAGTTGTAAATAACGTGCCAGAGGCCAAACTAGGAAGAATGGTCAGCTTGCTAGATTGTAGCATGTATTGTGAAGGCTGTACTTTTCTGTAATGAACCAAATAGGTCTTTAAAAATTTATCAGCTGGTGATGATAGTGTAGTTTGATATCTTCCAGATATTATAAAGAATCTTCTCTGCCTTCCTATCAGCTAATATTCTAAATCAAAGATTCTCATACTTCTTCAGGAGGCAACGTAATTGGAAAGCACCATGCTCTTAGCAAAAAATAAAACTCAAATGAATAAACACAACATAATTTTATGTATATATGAATGAATATATTCATGTATCTCTCATCTTGTTCTTCCAAAAGATTTAAGGTTGCTTAAAAGAAAACATAAAATACTACTAGGTAACATATGTTAGAAGTAAGAGAGAAAGCAAAAACAGAGGTAGGACCATAAACAGGAAGTATAAAAATGCATACCATAAAGCCCTTCACCTTGCTATGGGTGGGGCTTGGGTTTACCAGGAAGTTTGTAAATACCAATGTAAAAAGAAAAGCCTTATCAGCTATACAATTCAGTGTCCCTGAAAAATGCCCCAAAAAGCACTTTTTTTTGATACTGAAATTAAATTTCACCCGAAGATCCATAGAAAGAGGCCACCATATAATGTGCAGAGCACTCTTGTTTTTAACAAGAGTAGATTTTATAAGATTGTTTCCTGTGTATCCTTCAGGGGGGCTGAAGGATTCCCACCAAAGCACACTTCAGCGAAAGCAAGTCTACAGAGGCCAGTACTATGTGATCCAACTGCGTTGCTCTCTCCTGGTCTGGTAGATTTTATAGTTCCTCAAGGAAAATTGTTTTCCTTCAGACAACAGCTTATATCATAAATATTGTTTTTCCTAAGTCATGATTTTGATAGCAATTCAATGACAATGACCTCAAAATTAAACACTGAACTAAATTTTTTGCAAAGTTGTTATGTTCTTGCACCAGATTCTATTGTAAGCAAATTGTAGTAGACGCCAAATATTTCAGAAAAATTAATGGGAGAAAAAATGTAAATTGAGAAAATCATTTCCATTAATCTAATTTTTTCCTATAATTTTGGACTAGACCACCATTCTATTTTGGTAGTAGAACACCTTAATCCAGCTCACAGAAGAATACCTATGGTAAACCCATCAACATTCAAATATAAGTATAGACATAATCTGTCTATTTAGTATAGATTATTCATTTCTAAAAATTGCCTTTCCTGAAAATGAATATAACATGTTTGGGAGTCTTTCAATTCAGTTAAACAAATACCTATTTGTTAATCAATTATAGAACTCAAAGAACTAACAGAGTTATTTACAAATTTCTAGTTATTAAGGCCTGGTTTGAGTAATTACATATTGATCTCTTCTTAAGAGCTAACAATATTTTATGGTGTGTTGTTATATTAACACTCAGTACAATGAACTCTAAACAAACAGTTTCTCCCAGAATTTGAAATCGTTTGGACTATAGCCTAGAATTTGAAACATAAATAATGTTATGAGCTCCCTGGACGAGGTATTTGCTTTAAGACGGTACCATTTATCAAGATGAAAGCTTTGCAAATAAACCCAGGTTTATGTTTAACTACCTTCCCTCATTCCCCTCTCTAACACACAACCCTGTTATCCTAACACTTTATTCACTCTACTTTTTCAATATTCACAAGATGTAAGTATTTTTCCCTTTTTCACACTAAGAGAACTTCTTTCAAAATAATCATTTCTATCCTCTGCTTTACCAAGACACATCTTGTCATCCTATGTTTAGCCCCCTTTAAAGTACTGTTCTACTTAAACGTAATGCCACATTTTAAAAAACACCCTTTCTAATGATGTTCTGCTGTTTCTTACAATCTAAATTTGTATGAATGTAGAGGGATGTTAAATTCGATTGCAGGCTTTTCCTAGAATATATACTTGGAGTGCAAGGGTTCCAGTTGATTTCTTAAATTCTTATCCTATTCTTTTATTTTCTATCTCTGACCTTTGATCTGTCTGACTTTGAACTATTAAGGATCTACTAGTAAACATTAGTAGCTTTTTGTTTTTATTTTCTTCTTTCTTTTTTCATTTTCTCTCTTCCTTTTTTTCCAGAGAAAATGACCTTTTTATCATGTTTCTTTCTCCTTTGTCTATCAAAGCTTGCATTCAATGAAAATTGAATCTCTCAGGAGCAAATCTGTCCTCAGTCAATTCACTGATTACATATTAAGTGCCAGGCACCCTATGCCTGGCTACCTTACCAAGAAATGAAAGTGTCTTTTCTGTTAATAAGGATTCCAGCCAAGAACTCTCAGCCTCAGAACAGGGAGGAAATACATGTCTCGCCAAAGCGAGCACAGAATAGGGAAGAAATAAAAGGTAGACATCTTAATGGGAGTTCGGGGTTATGAGAACCTGGACAGGAGATCCTGAACTAATATTTAGATTAAGAGTTGGGGAGAGCATTTCCCTACTAATCTCTTCTATCTGGGTAGACTTTACATAAAATGCTTTGAGCCCTTAATTTACCATTGGAGAGTATTTTAAAATACCTCACCAAACCACATGGAGACTATATAACTAAGTGAGAGGAGAGAAAGTAAGTGTGTGATTGTGTGTTTGCATGTGTTTATACATTGTTGAGAGGCAGAGAAGAGAGTGACACGTCAGAAACATTTTAATAGATATGGACTGACTGTGGCCGTGAGAATCTCATAAAGCATTTCACCTATTCCTTGGCCAATTATGTTGCCACAAATGATTATTAGATGAGAGCAATCAACACACCTTTATTTCAGCTCATTCAGGATTTCCTAACTTACAGCTCATTCCCATGTGATCGTGAGTGCTGTTTTTTGGAGGCTGCCGTAAGAGTCTGCATGTTTTTATAAAACGGGACATAACATTTTTCTTAAAAGCTCTATGCATTCCTTTAGAGATAAAGTATATCAGAAAGTAAATTATTTCACCACATGGCTTGGCTAAATAGTCTAGGCAGCTCTGGCCTCAGGTGAAATCTATTCTGTGTGGTCTAACATGCGGAGGCTCTTCGGCTGAGTCACAGACCGGACCTCCAGGGCTGCCGCCTCCCAAGGGACCGTCCACTGCCAATGTGCCTCTGGTAATCTCTGGAACCCCCTGGGAATTTCCAAAGGGCACACGCTGAGCGCTGGGCCACATTGATTCTAATTCTCAGAGAAAAACCCAACAGCAGAGCTAAGACAACCACCATAATGCTGATAGGTTTGCAGTCTCCTGATTAAGCCCTTCTCAGCTACACATATGGCTTAAACCCTGCTAGACGGGCATCCCACCCTTCCCCTCATCTCCACCTCTTCCGTCTTGGTGGAAGCCAAGCTGCTGTAAGGTTGAAGAAGGCAGTTATGTAGGAACGTGCAAATGGGATTTAAAGCCTGTTTCCAGGCTCTGCCAGGTGTCAGACTCTGTCGTTATACCTCCCCATGCAAAGTCACTGGTGTTGAGAGAGAATACATTCCTTTCCCAGACTCAGTTTATTCCACTGAGCACAGCCACTTGGGTACAACCTCCTGGCTGAATCAATCAATAGACCTTTACAGCTGGAAAAGGTTTTGGAGCTCGTCTAGTACCAATCCCTCTGTTAGAGGTGAAAGGTGCAGCCACTTATCCAAAATCATGGACCCTGTTTGTAGAAAAACCTGAGCTACAACTTAGGGTTTCCAACTCCTTAAACAATGCTGTTTTCTACTACAGTAAGTTTTATCCTTAGATTGGCTCCTAGAGTGTGGATGAGGTCCATAGACTCATGCCAGTCAGGTGGGTGATAGATTACAGTCTTGTTCCTAAGACCATCAATTTTATTTTCTGATTAAATTCTACAAGTGACTGGTATTTGTAACACGACCTTCATGTCAGGACTGTAACACATTAGCTTGTTTTTTAAAGCTTTAGGTGTAATCACCATCCAAGCTATTTTTGGAGGCCCAAGGAAGGCCAAAAGCCCTCACGAAGAGAAATTTGGGAAATAATGGTAGACTGGAAGGAGATATTTTTACATTTTTCCCTTGGACGTCTATATTAAAATAAACGCCTGCCCTTAGTCTCAGTGTAGCCTCCAGAAGATGGGATTAATAAAGAGCTCATACATTTGAATCCTAGAATCTCCAATGTAGCTGTATCATTCTGCTTCTCCCACTTTCATTCATTCCACATGTTTTCACCAAATTAGTGCTGGATGCCATGAAGTATATGTAGATAAGTAAGACATCTGTCTCTGAGGATTTTATAGACTTGTAAGGGATAAGAGGCAAAAGGTTACAATAAAAAATGTGATCGCTGTAATAGAGGTATATACATAGCTCCAATGGAACAGAGAATAAAACCAGTAACCTGGAGGTGTTAGGGAAGTGTGCAGAGAGAAGCTGACATTTTATTCATTCGTTCACTCATTCATTCATTCAACAAATATTTATTGAGATCCTGTTGCTGCCAGGCACTGTTCTAGAGCAGCAAAGAAAAACAAAGTCACTTCTTTCATGGAACACTCACTCTAGTGCTCTAGGAAATATGCAAGCAAACAAATAATTACATAATACTGCAAGTGGGGATGAGTACTAAGATGAATAAATCAGGGTAGAGGGACAGAGTGGTGCCAGGATGAGGATATGTGCTATTTTAAGTAGGATAAGGTGATAATTAGGCAGTAACCTGAAAGTAGTGAGAGAGGACATCAAGCAAGTATCTAGGAAGAGGCTGTTCCAGGCAGAGGGGAACAGCAAGTGCAAGGGTTCTGAGGTGGGAGTGTGGTTGGTATCTACAAGGAACAATGAGGAAGCCGGTGCGGCTGGCCCAGAGCAGGAAGGTGAAGAGTCATAGGACATGAGAACAGAGATATACTGAGGTGGAGTGAGCAGATCAGGCAAGGCTTTACAGGCCATGGTAAAAACTTAAGATTTAATTCCAAGTGGAATGGGAAGCTACTGGAGGGGTTTGAGCAGAAAAAAGGCATGATTTGATCTAGGCTTGAGGAAGATCACTCTGGCTGCTGTGCAAACAGACTACAATTCGGGGAAGACTAGGTTCAAAAAAACAGGCTAGGAGTCTAGTGTAGTATCTCAGAGAAGAAATGGTGATAGCTTGGACTAGGGTTGTAGTAGTAGAGGAGATAAGATATCTGAACACCATCTTGAGAAATCGGTGAGCCACTTGTAGCTGAACATAGGGAGTGCACAGGCCAGTAGTGAAGAATGAGACTGGAGAGGTTAGCAAAAGTCAGAAATAAGAAGTTTTGGCTTTATTCAGTAAACACCCAAAATTCTTAAACAATCAGAATTAAGGACAAGGGTAATATTTGATTCCAGGAAGATTACTCTGACTGTGGTATGGAAACTGGCCTGGGCTAGGAAGAGACTAGAGGCAAGAAAACTACAATCAAATAAATGCAAGTCAGAGGATAAAGGTAGTGGTTTAATAATATCTGAGTTATGGTTAAGGATAGGTTTGTTCTCATAGGGTGCACTAACTTTTCACACAGGACAGAATTTTTTAAGATTAGGGAGTGATGGGGACTTCCCTGGCGGTCCAGTGGTTAAGACGCCGTGCTTCCATTGCAGGAAGCGAGGGTTTGATCCCTTGTCTGGGAACTAAGATCCTGCATGCTGTGTGGTGCAGCCAAAAAATAGAAAAAAAAAAAAAAAGATTCGGGAGTGATGGTGGCATTCCCATTTAGATGTCAAGGATGGCAGAAGACGGGCAGAGGCAGGAGGGAGGCATGTTTCCACAAAATATATACTGAGCAAACCCCAAAGCACTTTCCCAAAGGGCCTTGCTCGTGCGGCACCACATTCTAGGCCCACACAGGCTGAGCAGGCTGATGAGTAGGCAGGCCTTTGGATGGGCTGTTCCATGCCGTGGCTGAGCTGTAGGGCAATGTTCTGATGACTACATACAACATTCTGGGTCCAGTATATTTAAGAAACAGGCAGGAGAGTCACTTGTGAGCTGAGCTGGCCTTTTACTGGATAGCACAGTATAGTCGTTCAGTCTATGATTACTGTCAGGACACATCATGCTTCTGTTTGTGACATAGGTCATCAACTTAGGGGCAATTCAGGGTCACAGCCTAGAGCAGAACTCGGATGACTGATTCACTGCTGATTCATCGTATGAGCACTTCAAGGTGGAGACTGTCTTATCATTGTTTTCTACGGCACCAAGGACAATGCTTGGACAACAGGCTCTTAATAAACTCACGTTGAGGGAATAAATGTGACTTGGAAGGACTGAGATTCCTTGTCCCTCAGTGTTCCCATTTATAAACTGAGGAAAACTTCTATTTGTACATATCGTACTTATAAGAATGAATTAAGAATGTAAGTTGGAGTAAATACATTTGAAAGGCATTTCAATGCTTTCAAGGAGAACTGATTTGTGGTACATTATATTGAAAAGTAAAGAAATATTAAATAAAAGAGAACATAAAAGGCTGCATGGCATGGAGGATTAATATTGGACTGTTAGTCTGCACAACCAAAGACTGTTTTGACTTTGCATCTAATTCTCTTGGCGATCTTGGTAGATTGATTTACATTTCTTGGCCTCAGCTTTGTTATTATTTCCAAAATTAAGTCTATGATTATAATTATGTTTTTCTGAATTACATCATTATTTCTATTGTAGAACAAAGTTCAAACTGGGCCAAGAGGCATGTTTCCAATTTCATCACATCACATCTCTTAACTTCTCTGTAACTTGGAGTCTTCCCCTGGAAAGTAATGCAATAGGTAAACTGATCTTAATTCTTGCTTTTGCTCTAAAGTTCTATATGCCGTACCATGGGTATGAATCCATGCTCCTTTCCTGCCTGGGCTACCACACCACAGATTCTCAATGTTTAACTCACTCATGCTTTGTGAGTGAGTTAAGCAAGCAGATCACTGCTTGCTCGGAAGCTGTCCTTGATGTTTTTGAAATGGGTCACTAAGGGATTAGAATCAACGATCTATAGAGGGCCATTCATTCACCAAGATTCATTAAGCTCCTTCAACTAGTCAGATATTGTGCCAGAAAAACAAAACATTAAGACAAAAAGGTTTCTGTTTTCAGTCCAGAAATCTCAATAAGGTCAAGTTAATAAGTATGATCATTTTATTATTCTCTTTATATTTTATTTCATATTAGTGCATTTTTAGTCTTAGTTAAAGGGTTTCATTGTCTACTAGAGTATACATGTAGTCTTGTAGATTTGGGGGGAAGATTATTATTATTACTTAAATTTAAATCATTTCTATATCTGGAATTTATTTTTACATATGGTATAAAGTTGCCTCAAATTTAATTTCCTTCATATGGATCAACAGTTTTGCCAGTAACATTTATTAAATTATTTACCCTTTTTTCATTTAATTGAACAAAATAGTTGTCAAATATTAAATTTTCACATATAGTGAGCTCTATTTCTGGATATCCTAGTCTGTTTCACATATATTTCTCCATTCCAATTATATTACCAAATTGATTTGCTTCTAGAGCCTTTAAAGTATGTTCTGATACCCGGTTAGGCAAGTACCCCCTTACTAGTCTTTCTTTGCAAAATTTTATTAGCTCTTCTTGTACATTTATCATTTTACCTGAACTTTAAAACGGTTTTGGATTCTTAATTGAATATTGTTTGGATTCCAATTGGAACTGCATTAAAGTTATAAATTAACTTAGGGGAAAGGGACATTTTTATGATGTTATTTTCCTACCCAAGGTCATAATATGTCTGACCACTGGTTCAGACCTTCTTTTACACCAGGTCAATAAAAAATATATTTGAAAAGTAATGTTTTCAATGAAGAGGATCAATAAAGCATTTATAAGACAAAGCGCTGTTATAAATTAATGAGAGGAATAAACAACCAAAAGAAAAATGAGCAAAGGACACGAACAGGTAATTTACAGAAGAGTAAATCCAAATACCTGACAAACATATGGAAAGATACTCAAATTCATCCATAAAGATTTTCAAACTGAAGACAAAATGAGGTATCGCTTTACACCAGGGTTTCTCAGCCTCGGCACTATTGGCATTCTAGGCTGGGTAACTCTTTGTTGTGGAGGCTGCCTTGAGTATTTTAGGATATTTAGCAGAATCCCTGGCTGTGCCCACTAGAAGCTAGTAGCACCTACTCCTCAACTATGATTGACAGTTATGACAATCAAAAAATCTCTCCAGACTCTGCCAAATGTCCTGGGGGTCGGGCTGGGGCAAAATCATTACAGGTCGAGAACCACTGATTTTCACCTATCAGACTAGCAAAAATTTTAAAGCCTGATTACACCTGTTGTTGGCAAGTATGCAGTGCAAAAAGAATACTCTCATATGTGGCTAGTAAAAATGTAAGTTATTATGGATTTTATGGAAAGTGACTGAACAATTCCTATTAAAAAATATATAACTCTGACTCAGTTATCCCACTCCTTGGAATAAATCCCATAAAATGAAAACAATACACAGACATATATTGTACGAGGATGTTAACTGCAGGATTGTTGGCAGTGACCAAAAAACTAAAACCAGAGTGGCCATAAAAGGGAATAGTTGAATAAATTTTAGCACACCCACACAATGCAACCTTAGAAAGAATTAGAGCTTAACCTTATTCCATGGAATGTTTTGCATGAATTATTCCTGAGTGAGAAAAAGCAAGATTCGAAAGGGTACAAAATATAATTCTACTTTTTGCAAAACACACATTCCCTCATGCTTTCATATATAGATCTTCCTCGACTTACACTGGGGCTATGTCTCAATAAACCCATTGTAAGTTGAAAATATCTTCAGTCGAAAATGCATTTAATACACCTACCAAACATCATAGCTTAGTCTAGCCAACCTTAAACATGTTTAGAACACTTACATTAGCTTACAATTGGGCAAAATCATCTAACAAAAGGCCTATTTTATAATAAAAGTGTTGACTATCTCATAATTTATTAAATGCTGTACTGAAAATGAAAAACATAATGGTTGTCTGGGTACGGAATGGTTATAAACGTATTGGTCGGTTACCCTCATGATCACCTGGCTGACTTGGAGTTGTGGCCTCAATAGCTGCCCAGCATCGCAAGAGAGAATCATACCACACTAGCCCCAGAAAAGCTCAAAATTCAAAATTCCAAGTACAGTTTCTACTGAATGCTTATTGCTTTCACGCCATCATAAAGTCGAAAAACCATTAAGTTGAACCATTAAGTTGGAGACCATCTGTATAGAGAAAAATGTCTCTCAATGTTCTATTTACCCTTACAGAATGGGCAAAAGATTTGCATATCATATACCTGACAAAGCTCTACTCTCCAGAATATATGAAGAACTCTTACAACTCAACAAAAAGATAATTCAATTATAAAGTGGACAAAAGACTTGAGTTGACATTTCTCCAAAGAAGACATACAAATGGCTAACAAATCCATGAAAAGATGGTCAACATCATTAGTCATTAGGGAAATGCAAATCAAAACCTCGAGACACCATTTCACATCCCTAGGATGGATATTTTAAAAAAGGAAAAAAGAAAACAAGTGTTGCCAAAGATGTGGAGTAATTGGAATCCTCATACATTGCTGGTGGGAATGTTAAATGGTGTAGGTTCTGTGGAAAACAGTTTGGCCATTCCTTAAACAGCAGAACATAGAATTAGTAGGCGATCTGGCAATTCCACTCCTATATACCCAAAAGAATTGAAACCAGGTATTCAAACACTTACACATAAATGTTCATAGCAGCACTATTCACATAGCCAAAAAAAGGGAAACACCCAAATGTCCATCAACTGATGAATGGATAAACAAAATGTGTTATGTAAAGTGGAATATTTTTCAGCTATAAAAAGAATGGAGTCTGATACATGCTACAGTGTTGGTGAACCTTGAAAATGCTATGCGAAATGAAGGAAGGCAGAAACAGAAACTCACATATTGTATGATTCCCTTTGTAGGAAACATCCAGAATAGGTAAATCCATAGAGACAGAAAGCACATGAGTGTTTGCCAGGGGCTGGGGGGAGGGAAGAAAAGGGAGTGATCCCTTAACGGGTACAAGTTTCCTTTGAGGTGGTGAAATATCTTAGAACTAGACAGAGGTGATGGTTGCACAACATTGTGAATGTACTAATGCCACGGAGTTGTACGCTTAAATATGGTTAATGGGTAATCTCGTATTATGTGACTATTACCTCAATTTAAAAAATATATTCTATTTACCTTTGTATTAGCTTCCTATTGCTGTATAACAAATTACCACAAACTCAGCTGCTTAAAAAATTAGAAGAACTTAACTCACAGTTCTGTAGATGAGACGTTCAGGTGGGCTTGGGTGGTTTCTCTGCTTAAAGTTGACAGGCAGAAATTAAGGTGTTGGCTGTGCTGTGCTCTTATCTGGAGGTTCTGAGGAAGAATCCACTTCCAAGCTTGTTTAGGTTTTTAGCAGAATTCAGTTCCTTGTGACTGTAGGACTGAAATCCCCAGTTCTTTGCTGGCTGTCAGCCAAGAGTCAGTCTCAACTGCCACAGGGTACCCACATTCTTGGCACACAGCTCCCTCCAGCAACAGCATGGCTATCTTTCTCCTTCAAATATCTCTTCCTGCCTCTTCTGCCACCAGCAGGAGACAATTCTCTGCTTTTAAAGGGCTAGTGTGATTAGATGGGCCCACCTGGATAATCTCACGTTGGCCATACAATGTAACAAGCAGTTGTATTGTCTCATTAAATTCAGGGGTGCCACCCCACACTCAAAAGGGGTACGGATTATAGAAGGGCAGGCTCACTGGGAGTCATTCTTAGAATTCTGCCATGACCTCTTAGAGAAAAATAATAAAAAAGTTTCTACCTAATTCAAGAACAATTGTTATTTGTTAACACCCAACATTGCCTAAATGATTAACACCAAGGAAAAATTTCAGAACCAATGATTTACAGATGAACACAATTCAGGTCTCCAAGACTCAGGGAAGGGATGGAAAGCTGTTCTTAATAAGTGGGCTTCTCTTTCTGAGGCCTCTTGTTTTTCTCTTTCCTTCTCTTCTGCTAAAGCACTGAATGTATCAATAAATGTGAAGGGAAGCAATTGCCAAGAGGACCACTGATGTTCTCTCTGTAGTCATAATGAGAGGTAGATACTATGGCTGAAGTTTAGAGGACTAGATAATTGTATTTTGTAGAAGTTCTTACTTTTTTGGCTTCAAGATGCCTGTTATTGAGGACCCTAAGTACTCTATTTTTGTGGGTTATATCTACTCATAGTTGCCATATTAGAAATTAAATCTGAAAAGTTTTTAAATGCAAAAATATACAAACACACATTCTCTTGGTCTTTAGAGTGACAATGTCATCACATATCATGTAGTCTCTAGAGTGCAAAAGGAAATAAAGTCTTAGTAGTATTATGAAAGTAGTTTGACCACGTGGAATTCTGAAAAGATCCCAAAGTTCCCTTGGGCTTCCTGGACCTCACTTTGAGACCCACTGATAGATGTAAATACCAACAACTGCATTTCTTCAGCGATCAATCAACTTACATATTTTGGTTCATTCACTTGTGCAGTCTTAAAAACAAATCTCTTTTCCCTTTACTAGTATGTCGTTCCATCTGGTAGAGTTGTGTGGCTGATTGCAAACAGTATCCTTTTTGCAACAAGTGTCATTTGCTGACCCAGGAAGAAAATTGAGCTAGATAGGTCGTAACATACATTAAAGCAAAATAGAGTTCAAAAATGTTTTCTGTGAGCTTCTGGTAGGATCTGTTAGTCTGCAAATACTGCACAGGGGAAATTGCTTTAAATGGTGCAGCTGGTCTGCAGTGGAAGGATTGGGATACAGTCAGGCTGAGTCAGGCAGAAAGAGGTTTATAGACAAAAATTAAAGAAAGCACTGCGGATTCTTGTCATGCTTTGCCCTTGAAAACTATGCCAAGACCTCTGCTTTGGTTTTTTTAATAAAGAGATCCATGATATTTCGTGATTGCTTTAATGACTCGGGATTTCCCCCTTACATTTTAAACACAGCCTATATCTACAGTTATGTTTGCTTTCTTTGTATCCCGCTTACAAAAAGTAACGACATAAAGCTAAAACCCTTTCATTAGGACTCCATTACGATCCTTCTGTTAAGCAACTAGCTCGTTCATTCTTTTCACAGCATTTTATCCACTTTTTCCTTCTCCGGCTCTTGGTAAACGCCTCGGAACGCTTAGAACCCGGGCTTCTAATGTCTTTTTACTGCAGGTGAATACAATTTAAAACCTGAAAGCTGCTGGAAGAAAGGTAGAGCATTTCCCCCGTCCCAAGGTTAAATCTTTGCCCGGCGCTGGCCACTTGCGAAGGAAAATCTGAACGGACCGTGGTTAAGAATCAGAAAATGACTGTGTGTAACAGCGTTTCTCTTGGTGGGGATAAGGCCCACGCGGAGCATTCCCGACAGGTGAGCTGCAGCACGAGGGATGACTTAGCCGACCTCCAGCGTGGGCGGACAGCTCTCCCCCTGAGCAGCGCACGCCAGAACAGCGGCATTCTGACCTGAGTCCTACAAGTCCTCTGAGCCCGAGCCAGCGGACGTCAGCGCTCTAACGTGCCGCCGCCACCGCCGCCGCCGCGGGTTCGCATCTTGTGAGCCACCGACCAATGGGAGAGAAGCCAATGCCCGGCGTCCTCTGTGATTGGCTCTCAGCAGGTAGGAGGTGGCGAAGGGTGGGCCTTAGGGCGTGTCAGGTTTTCTGCCGCTCAGCGGGCGGGTGGCGACACGTGAGGCTCCCGCAATCAGGAAAGGCTGGGAGTCATTGCGATCAGAGGCGGCTGTCTCAGAACTGCTTGGCCCCGCCGGGAGGAGGCGCCACTCGCGATTGCAGGTGCCCGCGCTGGGGCAGCGATTCAACCTCACTCCGGTTGGCCGAGGAGGAAAAGGAGAAGGAAAGGGCCGGGCCGGGTCCCCGCCCCTCGCGCCCCGGATGGATGTGCCTGGCCCGGTGACACGACGGGCGGCGGCGGCGGCGGCCACAATGCTCCTGCGCACGGCTCGGGTCCCGCGCGAGTGCTGGTTCGTGCCCACCGCGCTGCTCTGCGCCTACGGCTTCTTCGCCAGCCTCAGGCCGTCCGAGCCCTTCCTGACCCCCTACCTGCTGGGGCCCGACAAGAACCTGACGGAGAGGGAGGTAGGCGCGGGGGGCAGGCGGGAGGTGACTCGGCCGGCGCGGGGCGCGGGCGCCGAGATGTGCGGGAAAAGGTGAGAGCAGGCGGAGGGGATGTAGTTGAGGAAAGGAGGAGTGAGAAAGGCGCTCGAAACGCGGGAGCCATTCTGAGCAGAGATTGCTGACTTTTCCCAGTTGGAAGGCGGCTCCGTGCTGGGCGCTGCCTTAATTCACGCTGTTTTTCTGTCCTCCGTTGGACTGATAGGCCGTGTCTTAGGTGAAGGGCTCGAAACGCAGTTCGGGAGCCCCAGTGCACGTGTGCTTCAGGCGATGATGCTGTAATGGAACTTAGCCCCACTCTGCTCCGACTGATCCAGCAGTTCCTGCTTGGGGGCGGGGACGGGGGCGGGGGGGAGGAGAATATTTGGAGAAAAAAAGGGAAAACAGCAGGTTGTACTTTGGACATGGTAAAGGTTTAAATAAATATTTGCTGCCAGAAAGTAAGGAACCAGATGCTGAGTAACTCCTGCTTTCTGAAAGGATCTTCCCTCTACCTGCTGCACCCTCTTCCTTCCCCTACTTTGCATTGTTTACCCTTGACAGATGGATGTGCTCAAATAAGGACTGTACAAGACAACAAGAACCCATCATCTTGTCTTGATTTTTGATTGGGCGAGACTGTGTCCAAGAATACGCTTCCCACACACTCCCCCAACCCCACCTCCTGGGATAAAAGCAGATATTTAGATGGTATCACACAGTTGGCATTTAATTGTAGTTTTTCTTGCGTTGTGAATTGTTGCTTCACGGATGTTAGTTTTGCTCCTTTCTGTTCTGCTGCGATGTTCAGAGTAGTTGAGAGTACATAGTCCATGATCAAGAACTTTTTGCTGATTGACTTCCCCAGGAGGATTTATAAGTAAAGTACTTGAAGTGCATTGTGTACTTTAAAAATGTGTTTAACTCTTTAAAGCGTATGGTCAATCTCAACACCAGTTTTTTGAAAAAGAAAGACATTATATTAACTGAAAAGGGACTTAAACTCAAGCTGCTACCACAAAACCCAAATAAAGCAGATTCAGCATCCTCTTCCTTGAACACTACAAAGCAAGAAATCTGAGGTCTGGTATTCCTTTCTGGAACAAAAGGGTGAAAGCTGAGTGGGCAGTTGTTAGCTGTTCCTTGTTTTGTTTTGTTTTGTTTTTTTTAACTCATTTGCGTTTTCTTTTTTTTTTTAATTAATTAATTAATTTATTTATTTTTGGCTGTGTTGGGTCTTCGTTTCTGTGCGAGGGCTTTCTCTAGCTGCGGCAAGCGGGGGCCACTCTTCATCGCGGTGCGCGGGCCTGTCACTATCGCGGCCTCTCTTGTTGCGGAGCACAGGCTCCAGACGCACAGGCTCAGTAGTTGTGGCTCACGGGCCTAGTTGCTCCGCGGCATGTGGGATCTTCCCAGACCAGGGCTCGAACCCGTGTCCCCTGCATTGGCAGGCAGATTCTCAACCACTGCGCCACCAGGGAAGCCCTGTTCCTTTTTTCTTATGTCTAATTCTCCTCCCACCCTGCCTTCCTGCCCCAGCTGCTGTGAAGTACTCCTCCCACTTAAACCTTACTCTCTCCCCTGTGCCTGCCCCAGCTGCTGTGAAGTACTCCTCCCACTTAAACCTTACTCTCTCCCCTGTGATTAGCAGTCACTTGTTTTGAGTGTCCCTGCATAACAGGTCAGAGCAGGATGTAATTACTCATAGACCCGTTTGTCGTTGCATTGCTCCTCCATTTTCAAGGTCACTTAACAGGGAAGGGGTTGAACTCTTGGTTGAGGATTTCATTTGAGTTTCCCACATTATCTCACCCCCTAGCAAGTGGCACTGACTTTTACCCAACTTCAGATCTATTTCTCAGTCTTATGGACCACTCCACAAGGAACTGTAAGAGTTACTCATTACCTATGTGAATGATAGTATTGCCTAAAAACAGTAATAAAGTGGAAAGGGCCAACTCTTGTGAACAGAATGATTCTCCAAGAAGAAAATTACTTCAGTAAATACAAGAGAGAATGCTTCTGGAGACCCACAGCAACCACCAAATCTGAAGTGTAGCCGCTGAAGCAGAAATGATACTGTGTGTGAGCTGCTAACAATTAAAATTTCATGTGAACTGCCACGTGATCTGCACAGTTTGTGCACCTTGCCTGAAAAGAGAAGCACACGGGGAGAGAAACATGCTCCCACTGTTGATATTTGAAAGCCGAACTGTTTTGTACAAGTGCCCTGGGCAGAATTGCCGTGTGGTGTGCCGTCATGTGTCCTGTCTTATCGGAAAGTTACCTGGGCGAGTGAAATATGTTCCGGGCGTATAGCAACAAAGCAGAGGTGCCAGGCCCAGGAAACATTTGCTGAATGCGTAACAAAAACATAGCACGCTTCTGTTACCGCACATTAGATGAGGAAGAGGACAGGGTTTGAAGAGAAATCCAGAAGTCTGGAAAGGGATGTTGTTTGTCTCTGAGGACCTCAGAATCATGGTCGATTCTGATGGTCGGGCACAGTATGGCTCTGTCCACCCTCTCTGGAACCCTAGGTTTTTTTTAAATCTCCAATAACTGAAATAAATAGGACAACTTGTTCTCCTTTCTGACTGCGTTTTTCACCAATGTACGGTTATTTATTTATTTAATATTACATGATTTTTAGGCAAAGCAAATGCCAAATCATGGTCAGTCTATTTGTGTTGAATTTTGTATTTCCCTCAGGAGACTTTAGAAGGTCCAAGAGCAGTCATCTTAGATAGAGCTGTTGTTAACCAAGGCCAAAGACAAGAGGAGGAAAAAAAAGGTCAGAATTTCCTCTTTCCACTCTCAAAGGATTTTTTTTTCTTAGATTTCAGGAAAACCATTAACCTGTATCACTTTATAAATTTTAAACAGGTTAAAATTTGTATTTCAGTAGTTGAAAGCCAAACTTTTAATAAAATAGAGCTCTTTATCACCCCAAATTTTTTATCCTTTCATCTTTTTCAGCATGGGATTTGACATTCACTACCTTTCTTTGATATTTTTAAGACATTAAATTTAAAACTATTCTGCCTAACATTCAGAGCCTTACAGAATTTGGCTCGTATCTCCTTAACACCCTTATCTCCCACTACATCCTTCTTCCCCTTGCCTTCTACATGCCCAAGCTCCATCCACGTTAATCTTATAGTCATAAGTCCAGTGTATCTAACTTTCTCATCCTTCAAGGTCCATCTCAAAGGAGCAACCCCCCATATTTCTTAACTCCCTTGTCAATAATTTATGTGTATGTGCTCTTCACTAGGTTCAGAACTCCTGGAGAACCGAGGCTTCATTTTATTCTTTTTTTGTTTTTGTAATCTCCATGCAGTTTGAAAACAGTGTTGTGCGAATAAGTGCTTACTAATTAGTTGTCTAATTGAAATGTGATTCTAAGATAAAGTGTAAATCTGAATTAGAGCTTAAAACTGAACAGCTGTTTTCCCTTGACTTTTTGTGTCTTAGAAGAAAGCACAAACAAGCTCTGATCCAAAGAACTGTGAAAGGCACGTTAGAATAAAATCAGTTCCCTTTGCTCACATGGCAGATTTTGCCTGAGATAAGAAGATATCGTCCAGGCGTGGCCAATAAGAGTCTGTAATCTGTACATTTTTACATATGGGAAGTTTCCCTTCAGGATTCAGAGTATCCATCAAAGAAGCCTTTCCTGGTGTGACAGCTTCTCCTTGGAGGCATTGAGACAGAAGGGATCTTCTGGAGACTTTTGGAGACACAGTGGCTAAGCTCTGCATATTGTCTGGTCTTCTCTCTTCACGAAAGCCCCATAAAAGCACCCCTACGCAGGTTGAAAAAGCTGCTTAATGGCATTAGAAGTAAGCCTGGAACATAGTAGATGATCAACAGCAGTTTTCTGATTGAAGAAATGGGGCATTTTAGTGTGGTGGGTTCAGAATATCTAGGTGCAGATGCTCCCTCTGCCGGTGACTAGCTGGGATAACTTTGGGCGATTCACGTAAGGCCTAGTTTCCTTGGTTGTAAGATAGAGATGATAAAAGCGTCTACCACTTAGCATTGTTTGGATTAAATGAGGTCATATAGGTGAGGTGATTAGCATAGTGTGTGGTGTCAGTAGACATGTACTATTATAATGCTGATAATGCTGTGGGAGGGACAGTCCTCTTGGGTTGATGTCTCTCCTAGGAGTAAATTGAGATCTCTTATTGAGAATAAGTTAAAGAGAACGTATCTGGTCTTTTTCCCCTGCTTGCCTTTATTTTTGTTTCTACTTGGCATTGCTTTTCCTTATCTTCATTATGTAAACCGTGGTTTTTGTATTAGGAGTGGAATTAGACTCATAAGCATAAACACTTTAAATTGATAATTGAAAGGATGAGGTTTATATAACGAAAACTTCACAGTTAATCGTTTGGGGACAACTAGTATTGAAGGGTATATAACATGTCTAAGTGCAGACAGTATTACTGGACTGAAGAATCAGTGAAAGTCCCAAGGCGTGTGGTGGAGAACAAAGAAGATGGGGTACAGAAGGAAGGTATTTTTAAAGGGAAGGTGTGGTGGCTAACAGCTTTGTAGTATTATGTTGGGGAAAATGTGAAGGTGAAGAAATATGCAGAGTCAAACAGAGGAGGCAGTTTCACACTTAAGAAAACTGTAGGAGAATGAATAAAACTATAGGCAAAAAAGGAGTGGGAAGTTGCTAACGGAGCACACCTGTGAAAAGTCTGTAGGGAAGCCTTCACTCTTCGCGGCTTTCATCTCAAGGTTGCCCTTATCCCCTTTGGTTTTCTACTGAGAAGTCTCTGACCCTGTCTTATGTCAGCCAAGTGCACTTTGTTCCTCATTTGATAAAACTTCCACACTTGTGAATAAGAGTCATTTCTACAGTTCTCGATTATTCTTTCACGCACACATTCAGGCACAAGAAAGTTTCCTGGTAAATGGAGGTTGCTAGATGATTTGCAAACACAAATTAGACCGGAATTCATGAAGGCGAGGCTATTAGACAAATCACTTTTGATATTCAGCCAGTCAGAAATCAAGTCTGGAATGTATTTCAGATTATGTTTTCCGTTTATAGTTGTTCTCTGCATTGGCAAATATTTTATAATAATTTACTAAAAATAAAAGTTTTACTTTATTGTTCCTCTAAAACCTTAAAACAATTAGTTGGGTGAACTGAGGTATACACAAGAGTTAAAAAGTAAGTCAAACCCAAGGATTAGATTGCTCCATCACTAAGTATTTAGCCTGTTAGCAAGACTACCTTTCAGAACGCACTTAAAAACTGGGGCCACTGATCCAAACTTTGAAATGATCACTTATAAAACTGACTTACTTAAACCCCCAGGAACTTGCTAGGCTATGGGGTAGGTGTAAGAAGAGGGAAAAGTCTCCTACAATGATTGTTATTTGAAGAATGGGGACGACAGTTCAATTAATTTAATTTGTATTGTCCCAAGTGGTCTGTGTTTCAGCTTCAGTCCTTAAGTCTTTAAACCTATGAAAAAAGAGTAAGTGATTTACATGTACTCTCTCATTTAGTCCTTGCAAGAAACAACCCTGTGGCATAGGCTTTACTTCTCTTTTACTGATAATGGAGATTAAGGCTAAAAGGAACTAAAAAAAAACTTGCTTAAAATCATATGGCAAATGATGGAACAGAAATTCCAGCTGGGGTCTTTGTGGTTTAAATATTATTTCTACTATCTTCCAATGAAAAATTAATGAAAAAAAAAACGTCCTTTTTTTTCATATTATAGACATACAAAAAGAAGGACATCAGAGTTGCTTATAATGCTACCATCCACAGATAGTTACTCTGTTAAGACTGTAGGACAGATTTACCTTCTTTATCTATTCATGTTACCCCAAAGAAATGAAACTTAAAATCAGAGAAACCTAATCAAACAGTAGGATCATGGCTCCTTGTTCTGTGGCTAGAAGTAAGAAGTGACAATGATTTCAAAACATTTGTTTCCAAAGCATTTATTGAGCCAAGTATCTTCCAAACAGTATGTGAGCTATTAGGTTGTGCAAATGAAAGTCAAGTCCACCCTGAAAGAACCTATAAAGCAATGGTTCTAAACTCTGGCTCATAATAAAATCTCCTGGGAGGTTTCTAAAAAATGCCTGTGGCAAGGCATCCACATTTTTTAAAGCTCCTTGGGAGATGTGTAGCCATGGTTAAGAAGCAGCACAATGAAGTAATTGAAGAGACTGACACATACAAAGCAGTATCAGGAGAGCTTTTTGGGTGCTGGGATACAAACACTATCAGTTGCAGCAAAGTCTTCCAGGATGAGGAAGGCATTGAACTAGGCTTTGATGAATAGGGAAGATTTTATTAGGAAAAAGACGATGGGGTGGAAATGGAGAAGTATATTCCAAACAATTATCAGAATTGTTGTCAAGATTTCTTTGGTTGATAAAAATGAGATCTTTGAGGTACTGGTAGATTGTTTTATAAGAATAAATTGTTACGAATGTTCCAGGTCCTTTGAGATCACTAACGTGATTTTATCTTTTTTCTACCAGGTCTTCAATGAAATATATCCAGTATGGACTTACTCTTACCTGGTGCTGTTGTTTCCTGTGTTCCTTGCCACAGACTTCCTCCGTTATAAACCTGTTGTTCTGCTGCAGGGACTCAGCCTTATTGTTACGTGGTTCATGCTGCTCTATGCCCAGGGACTGCTGGCCATTCAGTTCTTGGAATTCTTCTATGGCATCGCCACCGCCACTGAAATTGCCTATTACTCCTACATCTACAGTGTGGTAGACCTGAGCATGTACCAGAAAGTCACGAGTTACTGTCGAAGTGCCACCTTGGTGGGCTTCACAGTGGGCTCTCTCCTAGGGCAGATCCTCGTCTCAGTGGCAGGCTGGTCCCTATTCAGCCTGAATGTCATCTCTCTTACCTGTGTTTCTGTGGCTTTCGCTGTGGCCTGGTTTCTGCCTATGCCACAGAAGAGTCTTTTCTTTCACCACGTTCCTCCCTCCTGCCGGGGAGCAAATGGCGTCAAGGTACACAGTGGTGGCATTGCTACTGATACCTCAGCTTCTAACCACCTTCCGCAGTGGGAAGACGTTGAATCAAAAATCCCTCTAAATACAGAGGAGCCTCCCATGGAAGAACAGGTAAGCACAACCTTAAATGCCTGTTGGTTGCTACTCTGGGGCTAGACCAATGGTGAAAAAAGACAGGAAAGTCCCTCAATTCATTTGGATTCTGGTTTTATCTTGAGTTGCTTCATTGGTTCATTCATTCATTCATTCACTATAACGTTGATTTATATTAGGGATGACAAATGTATTTTCCTCTGGAGTAAATGACCTCCAGGACTGGCACAACATTATATTGCTCATGTTGGAGATGTCTTAGAAGCCACGGCAATGTCTATCTCTTCTTCATCTTTCTATCCTCAGAACTTGGTATGTAAAGGAAGCTCTAGAAAAAACTTTCTAAATGAATAGGTGAAATGATTCCAGTAAATGATGACTATCTACTTCCAGTTTCTGAATTGAAGTCCAAAGTATGTAAGCATAGGAAGTTATCTTCCTCATCTGTGCTGAAAACTATGTGTGATACGGGCATACCTCAAGGATATTGCGGGTTTAGTTCCAGACCGCTGAGGTAAAGCAAATATTGTAATAAAGCAAGTCACACAATTTTTTTTTGTTTCACGGTGCATATAAAAGTTATGTTTGCACTATACTGTAGTCTATTAAGTGTGCAATAGCGTTATGTATAAAATAATATACATACCTAAATTTAAAAATACATAATTGCCAAAAAATGCCAACCATCATCTGGGCCTTCAGCAAGTCGTAATCTTTTTGCTGGTGGAGGGTCTTGCCACGATCTTGTTGGCTGCTGACTGATCAGGATGGTGGTTGCTGAAGGTGGGGGTGCTGTGGCAATGTCTTAAAATAAGACAACAGTGAAGTTTGCCGCATCGATTGACTCTTCCTTCAGGAATGATTTCTCTGCAGCATCAATGCTGTTTGATAGCATTTTACCCATAGTAAAATTTCTTTCAAAATTGGAGTCAATCCTCTTAAACCCTGCTTTATGAGCTAAGTTTATGTAATGCGCTAAATCCTTGGTTGTCATTTCAGCAGTCTTCACAGCATCTTTACCAGGAGTAGATTCCATCTCAAGAAACCACTTTCTTTGCTCATCCATTGGAAGCAGCTGCTTATCCATTCAAGTTTTATCATAAAATTGCAGCAATTCAGTCACAACTTCAGGTTTCACTTCTTTTTTTTTTTTTCTTTAAATCAGATAAAGGAAATATTTTATTTATTTATTTATGTTTAATTTTTGGCTGTATTGGGTCTTTGTTTCTGTGCGAGGGCTTTCTCTAGTTGTGGCAAGCGGGGGCCACTCTTCATCGCGGTGCGCGGGCCTCTCACTATCGTGGCCTCTCTTGTTGCGGAGCACAGGCTCCAGACGCGCAGGCTCAGTAGTTGTGGCTCACGGGCCTAGTTGCTCCGTGGCATGTGGGATCTTCCCAGACCAGGGCTCGAACCCGTGTCCCCTGCATTGGCAGGCAGATCCTCAACCACTGCGCCACCAGGGAAGCCCCTCAGGTTTCACTTCTAATTCTAGTTTTCTTGCTATTTCCACCACATCTGCAGTTATTTCCTCCACTGAAGTCTTGAACCGCTCAAAGTCATCCATGAAACAAAAGTTTTATAACACAATGGTTTATTCTGACACATTTCGTTTATTTTTTATAATGTGATCACTGCCCACTAAATTGATTTTATTACCAACTAATGAGTTGAAATCTAAAATTTAAAAAACTCTGTCCTAGACCACCTTGATATTTGTTATTTATAGATATGCAAAATGTCAGTACTTGACATGCTGAAGAATTATAAACTTTTAGATTTAGAAGTGACTCTAACCACAAATCATAGAACAATCAGAGCATGTTAAAGGGACTTTAGATCACATCACCCTTTCATTTTAGAGATAAGGACTCAGATCCAACATTAGTGAGTCGTGCAAAATTACACACATGTACTCCTAAACATAATTTTAGAGTAGATATGAGATCCACTTCAATCTATACCTTGTTCCATGAAGTCCTTCACTGGGATAACAACATGGTCAGAACCATCATGTTGGCCATGGTGAGGTAAAATTAGGATTCAAGTCAGTTTCACGATCTCCTGGGCTCAGCTACCGACACCATGACAGGCAAGCAGTGCTGCTTGGCAGCTGTACAGCCCTAAAATACTGCTTGTTTTTCTTTGACAAGCTTGAAGGAAAATTAGAATGTGGATATTGGAGTTCACAGTGCCATCTTAAGTTGACAAAGCCCATCAATGAACCATAAATGATAATCGTGGTAATTACGGTAAAGAAGAGTTCTAGGTCAGTGGGTGGTTTTATCTTGACTTAAAAAGAGGGAAAATGAGGTAGAAGTCAAAGTGGTAGTCCAGTCCACAAGTTACCTTAGAGTATTTGTAAGTTGATTTTCAGAATGAGTCTACTGCTTTGGGGCAGAGGGTGCTGACATTGCAGGAGGAGGAGCTGCCAAAGCCAGTGATTTTCTTGCCCAAACAGGCAACTGGACTCATTTTGTGCTTGGCATGTAGTTGGACATGATTTTTTTTAAGTTGCTTACCCATTAGAAATGATGTAAATTAAACCAACTCTTTAGCACAGGGCTTGACATGAGATAAATGCTTAATAAATATCTGTTAATATAACTATACTTTTATTTGTAGACTGACATCTTTTACTATTAGGAAGCATTCTGTGTGTGTGTGTGTGTGTGTGTGTGTGTTTGAGTTCCATAAAACACTGACAGCAGCAGAATAAATGTTTTTATCTTGTACTCAATATCATTTATAGCAGCAGAGTATAGCGGATTTTGAAGAAGGAAGGCAGTCCCCAGTACTAGTACTTACCTTCAGGGTGATCTTGGGCCAGTTTCTTAATTCTTTGCGACTTTTAGTTCCCTCATTCATATACCTACCTCATAGGGCTATTTCAAGTATTAAATAAAGCCATGTAGAGCTTTCAAATTAGTATACATAAGTAGGTAATCAATACATGGTAATTTCTATTATTATCTTTATCATTAGATATGAATAATCAAGAACAGCTTTGTACCTTCACTGTAGATCTTTATTTGTGGGGCTGTAAATAATTTCTCATTTTCCCTTTGAATTTGTTGAAGGTAACAACCTTATGAAAAGAGTTATGAGAGTCTGGTACTAATTCCATCACAAATTTTTTTTCTTTTTTTTTCTCTTTTTCTGTTTTTTTTACTTTTTGGTCACACTGCGTGGCATGCGGTATCTTAGTTCCCCCGACCAGGGAGGGAACCTGCGCCCGCTGCAGTGGAAGTGCGGAGTCTTAACTGCTGGACCACCAGGGAAGTCCCACAAATTCTTTTTCTTTAACTGAGTTAGGCTACCCCTAAATGTAGAGAGTGTTAAATCAGATGATCACTAAGCTTTACTTGACTCTAGAATCCTGAGTTTTGTGAGCTGATTGATGTGAAGGTACTCTGTCTTTTTTCTTCTGTTTCCCAGGCATACCATGAACAACTTCTCCTTTCCTGTCCAGTCCCCCATATATTTAGGGATACATAGAAATAATTTAATTGCAATCATCAGCCCTTGACTTAAATCTTCATAGTCTAGGCATTAAACCCTAATTATCCCCTCCCCCTACATTTTCCTATTGTATGTAGAAGAAAATGCAAAATTCTCATCATGGCCTATAAAACCCCATACAATTTGGCTCCTTGCCAACCTCTCTGACCTTATCTCTTAATTGGGCTGAAACACATCAAGCTTGTTCCCACCTCAGAACTTCAAATCAGGAGATTGTGTCAGTCAGGACTGCCCTTCATCCTGATCTTCATGGCTGGTTCCTTTACGTCACTCAGGTCACAGCTCAGACATCAGCTTTTCAGAAAGCCATTTAACATTCTTAGCAATCATTACTCCATTCCAAAGTCACTTGCTAGCCCATTACCCTTTTTACTTTCTTCATAGTATTATTCCTACTATAAGCTCTCTTGTATGTGTGTGTTTATCATCTGTCTCTCTTACTCCAGTGTAAATTTCATAAGGGCAGGGACTTTCCTGCTGTATCACCCGTGTCTAGAACATTGCCAGACACATTGTATGGGCACTCAGGAACTATTTGTTGATTATGTTAATGAGTCATGGTAAATAGAATATAAGGGAAACCAACATTTATTGAGCACTTGCTACATACTGAATAATACTTATCTAGTTCTTGCAATAACCTGTTGAAGTAAGCATTAATTTCCATTTTACTGTAAAAAGCCTAAGATTGAGAAATTTTTCTCATCTGAGTGTAGGCAAGTATGCTGCTGATTCATCATCTCAGCTCCCATTTATTTTGACCTGGGTACCAGACACTGTGCCAAAAGTCTTATATTCATTATCTCATTCTTATTAAAACTACTATTATTAATACTCTATGATATAGGTATCACTGTCTCCATTTTACAGGTGAGGGAACTGAAGCTCTACTGATTTTATTTAAAAGATTCATACTTAATTTTTTAAGTAAACAATACAGAAAACTACATAAAAAGAAGTCAAAATAATCTGAATTGCTGGGTGCAAAGATTACCACTATTAATATTTTAGTGCCCTTTCTAAGTATCACTGTTTGTACAGATTTTATAGTAAATGAAATTGTAATCTACATGTAGGTTTATAACTTTATGTTTTTTTACTCAGTGTTAATTCAAGACTGATCTTTCTTTCTTTTCATGTCAGAAAAGCCTTCAGAATCCAAAGAATTGAAATCATAATGGTGAAAATGACTGGTGGGAGGTTTGTGTTAGGCAGTATTCTGCCTTTCTCACCAGGCTGGCCCGGAGCACCAAAAGCCAGAATCAGAAAGACTTGTGTGAAGGACAGTCTGTCTTTTGACCCTCCCCATTTTTTTCTCATTTGTGGTCACAGCCTTTCCCTCTGGATATCTCCAGTTGGACCCCTGCCAACGGATATGTCTGAGTTGGGATGGAGGGGAGAGGGTGTATAGCCGTATATGGCTGTACCCCCTCCCTTTGGCAGCTTAATGCCCTTGAAGCTCAGATAGGTGTTATCTCCCCTGAAAAAGAGTAGCCAAAGGCAGGTCTCTGTGCCAACTCTTAAAAGGTTTCCAATGCCCCTGAACTAGGGCTTATGAACTAGGGCTCTACGAGATACCAGGCAAAGGCAAGAATGAGTATTCTTGGAACAAGATAAGTGCACAGCAGGCCAGAGCAGGACAGAGTGTCCCAGAAGCCTTTTATGTTGGAAGAGAACTTTATCATTGCAGATTCTTAAGTACACCTTGAAAGCGCCTGCTTCTGTGCTATTCTTGTTTCCTTTGCTTTGAATGTTCTTAATTGTTTCTCTATTCTAATCTTATCTATCTCCCAAAGCCTGTCTCAAACACCAGTTCTTCCATGATACATATTTTGGTTCCTTTTCCTTGAAACCAGATGTACTATATTTGTCCCCATTGGTTAAGGCTCATTGTATATGTTTTTACTATGTTTTGGGTAATGAAATATTAATATCTGAGAAAATAATGATAGTCTTCCTTTCATCATGAAAAAAATGTTCATTGTTTATAGCAAGAATTAGGATTGTGTCCTTCAACAGCACGATAAAAGAAGCAAACTTATTCTCAAGTTTCCATCCTAGCTATTGGCTTGATGATAGACAAATCTCCCTCTGCATATAGCTGAGCTAAGAAAAGAGTAGCATTTAACTTGGTATTATAAACACCTAACTATCCCTATTAAAAGGTTCTATTTAAAGGAGAAGGGGCTGCACAGAAATTAACGTAAAATGGATTAAAGACTTGAATGTAAGACCTGAAATCATAAAACGCCTTAGAAGAAAACATATGTGGTAAGCTCCTTGACATCTGTCTTGGCAATGTGTTTTTTAATTTGATACCAAAAGCAAAAATAATTAAGTGGGACAACATCAAACTAAAAAGCTTCTATACAACAAAGAAAAACATCAACAAAATGAAAAGGCAACCTACTGAGTGGGAGAAAATATCTGCAAATCATATGTCTGATAAGGGGTTAATATCCAAATTATAAAAGGAACTCATACAACTCAATAGCAAAAAAAGAATCCAATTTAAAAATGGGCAGAAGATCTGAATAGACATTTTTCCCAAGAAGACATTCAGACAGCCAACAGGTACATGTAAAGATGCTCAACATCACTAATCATCAGGGGAATGCAACTCAAAACCAGAAAGAGATATCACCTCACACCTGTTAGAATGACTATTATCAAAAAGACAAGAAATAAGTGTTGGCGAGGATGTGGAGAAAAGGGAACCCTCGTGCACTATTGGTGGGAATGTAAATTGTTGCAGTCACTGGAAAACAGTGTGGAGGTTCCTCAAAAAATTAAAAATCAGGGACTTCCCTGATGGCGCGGTGGTTAAGAATCTGCCTGCCAGTACAGGGGACATGGGTTTGATCCCTGGTCCAGGAAGATCCCTCATGCCACGGAGCAACTAAGCCCGTGCGCCACAACTACTGAGCCCACACACCACAACTAATGAAGCCTGCGCACCTAGAGCCCATGCTCTGCAACACGAGAAGCCACCGCAGTGAGAAGCCTGCGCACCGCAATGAAGAGTAGCCCCCACTCGCCGCAACTAGGGAAAGCCCTCACGCAGCAACGAAGACCTGACGCAGCCAAAAATAAATAAATTAAATAAATAAGTTAAAAAAAAATCAGACTACCACATGATTCAAGAATTCTACTTCTAGGTATATATCCAAAGGAAATGGAAACACTAACTCAAAAAGATACAGGCACCCACCAGTTCACTGCAGCATTATTTACAATAGCCAAGATATGGAAACAACCTAAGGGTCCATCAGTGGATGAATGGATAAAGAAAATGTGGTATACGGACACATTTATATACACACTGGAACACTATTTATTCAGCCATTAAAAAGCGAATGAAGTCTTGCCATTTGCAACAATGTGGATGGACTTGGAGGGCATTATACTAAGTGAAGTAAATCAGACAGAGAAAGACAAATATCGCATGATCTCATTTATATGTGGAAACTAAAAACAAAACAAAAAAACCCCAAGCTCATAGATACAGAGAACAGATTGGTAGTTGCCAGAGGAAGGGGGTAGGGGGTAGCAAAATGGGTAAAGGGGAGTCAAAAGGTACAACTCCCAGTTGTAAATAAGTCTTGGGGATGTAATGTACAGCATGGTGACTATAATTAATAATACCATATTGCATATTTGAAAGTTGCTAAGAGAGTAGATCTTAAAACTTCTCATCACAGGAAAAAAAATTATAACTGTATGGTGACAGATATTGACTAGGCTTATTGTGGTGATCATTTCACAGTGTATACAAATATAAAATCATTATGTTATACACCTAAAACTAATATAAAGTTAAAGGTCAATTACACCTCAGTTTTTAAAAATAAAGGAGAAAGTTTTTAAAAATAAAGGCTGACAGCAGGTGGGAGTAGTCATTTTACATCTGGAGGTTCTCATGTGCAAGATATGGGTTCCAGCCAGCGAGCGGGTTGAATCATGCTGCTGCCATTGGTGTTAATAATCTGTAACATGGCTCCTGTCACACGTCCTGGCTCTTACATGCTAATTCACAGTTAGCTTCCTCTTGGTCCCTTTGGATTCTCTCATTCTGACTTCCCATGTTAGTTGCAAAAGTAAAATTTCCTATGTTCTGAGCAAGGCTCCGGCATTATGGCAACCTTTGATAGCTATTTCACAGGATGTCTGGAATCTCATATTGACTTCTTGGCATAGTCCAGGGATGATGGTACATAGTAATGTTTTGATTCACTCAGTTACATGCATAGTAGCTTTATTACTTCATTGTAATATTTCCCATAAATACTGGGTAATAGAAAAAGCATAAGGAAGAAAATTAAAATCACTGATTACTCCATCAGTCAGAGAGAACTGCTGCTAATATTTTGATTTATTTCTTTCTAAGATTTCTGTCTTAACCATTATCTTTCAGTGAATCTGATAGATTCTCATTCATGGATTCTACCTGAATAGTGATTTACTAGGGTTGCTAATTATTGCGCTTTTTTTTTTTTGGTTGCGTTGGGCTTGTGGACTTTCTCTAGTTGCCGTGAGCGGGAGCTACTCTTCGTTGCGGTGCACGGGCTTCTCATTGCGGTGGTTCTCTTGTTGCGGAGCACAGGCTCTAGGTGCGTGGGCTTCACTAGTTGTGGCTCACGGGCTCTAGAGTGCAAGCTCAGTAGTTGTGGTGCACGGGCTTAGTTGCTCTGCGGCATGTGGGATCTTCCCGGAACAGGGCTCGAACCCGTGTCCCCTGCATTGGCACGTGGATTCTTAACCACTGCGCCACCAGGGAAGCCCAAATTATTGCTTATTCTTAATGTTGCTTGCCACTGTATGGGGAGATATGGAATGTCATCTCCCTTTGGCTAAAGTACGCAATCTCTGACCATCTTTCTACCTTCATTTTGTAAACAATATATCACTTGCTGGATGTACTAATGTTTATAGAGCATTCAAAGCAAAAATTACATAAGAATGTGTTTTTTTCCCCAGAGGGGATAAATGTAATTGCTAAGAAGTTTATACATGCACACACACACACACACACACACACACACGTATATGAAATAAGCAATTGGTTTTTACAAGGAACAAGAAAAAAGTCTGTTGAATAGAAAATCGAGTCTATACAATTGCTTTCTGTACAGCTGGCTTCTTCCCTTTTTCTGTGTAGGAATCCAAGCCAGACCGTCTCCTCGTGCTGAAGGTCCTGTGGAATGATTTCCTGGTGTGCTACTCTTCTCGCCCTCTGCTCTGCTGGTCTGTGTGGTGGGCCCTCTCCACCTGCGGCTATTTTCAAGTCGTGAACTATGCACAGGGCCTGTGGGAGCAGGTGATGCCTTCTCGTCATGCTGCCATCTATAACGGCGGCGTGGAGGCCGTTTCAACCTTACTGGGTAAGCAGTGCAGGGTGGCAGGGCAGCTTGGGAGGGGGAGAGTCCTCTGGTAGTGAAGTCAACCATAATCAGATTTTCTCTCCCCTCCCAAGTTTGAAGTAGCCCCAAAGAATGGATTACTTATTTTGAGCTCTGATTTTATGATTTAGGAGGACAATTTAGAATTGCACATGAGGTGGAAGACTATGACTAACAAACTTAAATTCTTTTAACCTTTGGGAAACCTAATATAATGATCCTCTAAATTGTCTTCTTATCCAGGTTTGCATGATCTCTGATTTACTGGGTTCTTCTGCCACTTGTTGAAAAACTTGGAGTAACCTATACAATACTTTATAACAACAGTAGCAAATATATTGTTTATATGCACCAAGCGCTGCTCTAAAGACTTTATGTATGTTCACTCAGTCCTCACAGAATTCCTAAGACAGGTGTAATTATTATCCCCAGTTTACAGTTAAGGAAGCTGTGGACAGACAGCTTAATCACTTGGCCAAGATGATACAGATGGTAAGTGGTAAAGTCGAGGTGTGAACTCAGAGCCTGTGTCTTTGGCCATTTTATTCTGTTGTCCCTTCCTAATTTGTTGACCCACCTCAGGTTTTGGAAGACTTTATATGATTTCTGTAAACACTTAAAACTGTGACTGGCACTTAGAAAGCACGCCGTACATTTTAGCTATCGTTTTCATAATCATCATCATTTTACCACATGATAAACTGCCCCTCAGTTGGGAAGAGAGATGAGCCATCCTGCCGTGTTGCCAAGCTACAAGCAGTAGTTCTTTTTGATTCCCGCCTCTGTGTCCGCCTCGGTAGTTTTTCCTTAGCAGCACCCCTGGCTCTGTATCCTCCTTTTCCTTCTCATTACCAGCTGCCCTCGTTCAGTCTCTCATCATCTCTCCATGGCTCCATACTGTTTATTCCATCAAGTCCAAAATCCTCTGCCGGACTTTCAAGGCCCTCCATAATCTTGAGCTACCCTGTTTAAAAGTTAAAAGATCTTAAAATGTAGTAATCTAAGATGACTTTTGAATTCACTGAAATAGTATCTGTGTAGCAAAATGACAAATTTTCTCTTTTTGTTTTGTAGGTGCTGTTGCTGTGTTTGCAGTTGGTTACATAAAAATATCCTGGTCCACTTGGGGAGAATTGACATTGTCTCTGTTTTCTCTCCTGATTGCTGCTGCGGTGTACATCATGGACACCGTGGGTAACATTTGGGTGTGCTACGCATCCTACGTTGTCTTCAGAATCATCTACATGTTACTCATCACTATAGCAACGTATGTATTTTGATTCAAAGAACCATTAGGAAGAGCTGACAGGATTAGCTTTTTGGTTTCTTTACAAATTAAATTTTCTGGTTAAAAGAGGCAAATGGGAGGAAGCATTATATTATATGTGCATTGCCAGTTTTTCTCCTGAGGAAGCATTTAGGCAAGGTTCTTTATTTCCTTGTTTAAATGTTCCTGCGCTTTTCAGATGTTTGCATGAGGTTTACATCATTTAGCAACAAAATATTCTTCACTTGGTTGGGAAGGGAATTGACAGTAGAAAGTACGGGCTACTCTTCACACTATCCTGGAAGTAATTCTTGTCTATGTGTTCTTTTTATTTATTTTTTAAGTTTCCAGATTGCTGCAAACCTCAGCATGGAGCGCTATGCCCTAGTGTTTGGTGTAAATACCTTCATCGCTCTGGCACTGCAGACTCTGCTCACTCTAATTGTGGTAGATGCCAGTGGCCTTGGCTTGGAAATTACCACTCAAGTAAGATCTCTGTTTTGGTACTGAAGATGTTATGAGTTGATCAGGGTAACAGAAGTGGAGCATGCTTCATGGAAACAAATTCAAACAATACAGACAGATACAAAATAAAAAGTAAAAGTGTTCTCTCTTTCCTTCAGTCATCCCCCATCCTTAGTTCTTTTCTACCAGGAGGATGTTGGGACCATCATCTTTTTGATGAGGCCCTAGAACATTTCTGTGTGTAATTAACCAGCCTGGTGGAGCTGAGAGGTAATATTGGTTCCTTCCAGGCCAAGCCCTTCTGCTTCCTCATCCATTATTTCCCTCCATTTTTAATTCTGTGCCTGAAATACTGCATCTCATGTTTGAGATGCCATGCTTCACCTCAAAGCTCTCTAAGTCTCCTCCTTCTTTATTTAAAACACCCCTCACCCAAATACCAAGGTAATGACTTCCTGTTGCTGAATAGCATTATGATTCTTAACATATGACCTATTGAGAAAACACCTGCACAAACACTCAGAGACACTGTGAATAATTTTATTCACTCAGGAATTGTATAGTTGTATATGCCTTCATGCATTGTGAGTTGTAGGTAGGGCTTGTTCTATACTTCAGCAAAATGGGCAATTGAATAAAAAAGTGCCTACCCTACCTCATCTCAACCCAAATGATTCCATCTCCATTATTCCTTCCTTACTTACATATTAGTTTTCTTAGAATACAAAGACCTAACATGTTAGCAGTAATTAACTTTGTTTTTACTGAGGAGATCTAAAAGAGAAATAGGTAATGTGCATTGAGCGCTTTCTATGTGCCAGGTACTTTATATAGAATTTTGCAGCATTGGTATCAGGATTAGACATCAAGAAAATGAGTCTGAGAGATGTTGTGTTGTTTAAGGTCACAATCAATAATAGTATGGCAGAACCAGGATTCAAACCAGCATCTGACTCCAAAGCTTAGGCATCTCCCACTGCATCATGCTGCCTCAAAAAAGGATGGGGGAGGGGGTGGATAGAGCAGAGGAATAGGAGCTTATTACTTTCGTTTAAGTAAGAATTAAGTGTTTCCCAATTACTACCTGCAATAAAAACCTTGAGGAGACCTCTCAAGGGTTAGGTACTTTCATTTGGGATGGAGAGTAGAAGAGTAACTAAGTGCTTGTCATCTTGCTATAGAAGTGGTAGGTTTAAACGTATGGAATAATAGAATTTTGTGGGCTGTGCTGAAACTTGTAACTGCCATGATTAATTAACGAGTTTCCTATAGGAAAATGAATCAGAATTTTAAAGGACCTGGCTCAGAGGGTTAGCTTATCAGTAGTTAGTAAGTTGTTTTAAGAAGAAAAATGATGATGATGTTGATAAACAACATAGTTACATTAAAAAATTGGCTTGGAGGGACTTCCCTGGTGTCCCAGTAGTTAAGAATCCGCCTGCCAATGCAGGGGACATGGGTTCAATTCCTGGTCCAGGAAGATCCCACATGCTGCAGAGCAACTAAGCCCATGCGCCACAACTACTGAGCCTGTGCTCTAGAGCCTGTGAGCCACAACTACGGAGCCCACGTGCCACAACTACTGAAGCCCGTGTGCCTAGAGCCCATGCTCCGCAACAAGAGAAGCCACTGCAATGAGAAGCCTGCGCACCGCAATGAAGAGTAGCCCCCGCTTGCCGCAACTAGAGAAAGCCCGCATGCAGCAACAAAGACCCAACACGGCCAAAAAATAAATAAAATTAAGAAAAAAATTTGGCTTAGAGAAGATTCTTATAAAAAGTAATCTTATAATGGAATATATTGATAGTTGACCTTCTACTGCCCTCTTCTGGGCAAGAGTAGAGGTCTTGATATTCAGAATTCGGCCTGTTAATCATATCAGCTTGAGGGTAGAGACCAGGATTCAGTTATAACAGCAACAAAAATAAAAACAATAGTATTAACAGCATTAGCATTGTGCTAATAAACATTTGCATACATAATCTCATCCTTTCCCAACAACTCTGCAATTAGGAAATATTATGAATTACAAAATGTTTTGCAAATGAAGTTGAGGCTCAGAGACTGAGTCTCTCAATCCAGGTCATACAGCTAGTAAGGGGGAAGTCGGGATTTGAACCCAAGAGTCAGGCTTCAGTATCACCATGCTGTGCTGCCTCTTTGTATCCTCAGTGCCTGGCACATTGTTTAAGCATACAATGTTTTTTGAAGTTTTATAGAGAAACTGAATATACCTTTAATTATAGAGTCTGTTCACATATATGTAATAAAAGAGCTTACCTTCTAATTGATAATTCTATAAATTATTCTTTCCCCCTCTTTAGTTCTTCATCTATGCTGGTTATTTTGCACTCATCGCTGTGGTTTTCCTGTCTAATGGTGCAGTCAATATTTTGAAGAAATACAGAAAGCCCGAAGATCCAGAATCAAGTACTCAAGTGACCACTTCATAACGCACTGCTGATGAGCTTCTTATCACAAGAACTCTGCACAGCAGCTGTGCCTGGATGTATTTAATTTTTTAAAGTGTAGACACATATTTATGAGTGTGCATTTCATGGCTTCAAAGCAGCCAATTGACTATACCTTGTCCTCCTAGAGTAATAGAATACTGTTCAGAAGTGAAGTGTACTTCATGGATTATTTACGAGGCCAATATAAGGATGACTGTTTTCTGATTTGAAAGTGAGCTTGCTTTTGAAAACCAAGTAATCAAGAGCAATCAAGCAGCACATGGTGATGTATACTTGCTAGCAAGTGAGTCTGGTGTTTCATAGGTCAAGTACTTCTGTATCAGATTAGCCAGATGCTTGGCCTGGTGGGACCAGGGCTTCACAGGGGCCACAGATGTTACAGGTCAGAACAGAAATATGTTCTAACAGCACCTGCCTCTGTTCAACTTAATTCTTATTTCTGTGTTATTCATGTGCATTTGTGTTTCTACAGATGAAAGTTGTTCCTATCACCGACAATATGTGCTCTGGTTTGGTGTTTTATAAGGAATATGTGTCGTTTCTAATTTAAGTTATTTAAAAAAATTCATTGTGTAAATATTCTCAATTCCCATCTTGACAATTATGTATTTGTGTGGATTTTTCATTTTTACATTATTCATATGCTTCCCAGAGAAGCTAATTTAGTTAAATAATAAGGCAAGTTTTGAAGCCTGCTAAAAATCTAAGTGACCTAATCAGAAAACTTAAGGCAGGTTTGCTTGTCTTTTATTCTTCAGTATGAAGGACTATTAATTCTATGATGAAAAGTTACTAAATGGGCTAAAGATACAACTAACCCATTTTGTATTTGCATCCCCTTTTACCTCCAAAATAAAATGGAAAATTCTTTTTTTAAATAACTTCATCTCCATTTATAGCTTTTATATTATTTGTCCTTCTTATTCAAGATAAAGATGTCATTAAGAGTTGGATTATTCCAAGGTCTTTTTCACAAACTGAGCCTCTTATTAATTATTTTGGTGGGACAGGAACTAGGATAGACTTAGTTCCTGCATTTTGTACATTAAATCTGCCTTTGTTTCTAAAGGTGGATCATCTTGAATATCTGCTTAAAATAAGAATTGCTATTGATTCCGTTTCCAGGTTACTTGAAAAAAATGTTATTCTGTGCACATTTAACTGGGAAGTTAGTCTACCAAGTGGCTGCTAACCTATGTGAGACGTAACTATTTTGAAGCCAATTTTGTTGCCTAATCTTAAAAAAAAAAAAAAAAAAACAAAACTAGGTTAACTTTTTTAGAACGACATAGGTAAACACTGAATAATAGTGTCAAGATTCCAAAACTGATGTATTCATTTATGTAAGCAGGAATTCTAGAAGCAAATGAATGAGGATAAGAATAAGTCATTTTCCACTCACCTTCCTTTCTGAATAAGGGAAAGGAAAAGAACACTAGCTAAGTAAGGGAAGAGGAAGTGATATAAATAGCAGCCTCTAATTTTATATTTTGTCTTTGTTGTGTTTTATTTTGCTACATAGGGAATTGTTTACTCAGAAACAAGTAGAAAAGTGGTATTTGAGGAATTTTATTTAATTTTTTAAATAAAATAGACTGTGGTACAATCAATACTAAAGCAGTATTTCCCTGGAATTTAATTCAAAGTTTGTGGTACACAGTTAGAGCCTTTACTTATTTAAGACAATAATAAGTTTACATCTTGGTGTGTGGCCCTATTTGTAGAATGCTGAACCCAATTTGCAAGTTGTACTGTATGCAGTTTTGTAAAGTGAAAATAATTTGTTGTACTTTTTATTCAATTCTGTATAGATTACAAACTTATTTATTAAATAAATATTTTACAGTATATTTTTCCTTTTTAATCAAAATTGTTTTTAATTTATCTTTTGCTGTAGTAGGAGCTTTGGATTACTTCTTTAAATCTTTTAGTTGTTTCAACTAGGACAAATTTCAGAGTAAGCCTTCCCCTCACCTGACCTTACTAACTAACCGAGAGTCATCCTGTTAATTCTTCCATTGCTTTGTGATCTTTACCTTTGACTCTTCCCTTTCATTTCTGTTTTTCCAATTTTCTTCTAACACCACATTGTACTGTTTATTTTTCTTCATCTTCTTCTTGGTACCTCTTACTTTTTTAAAGCATTCTCCCATTTAGAAACCAAAAAGACCTACATTCCCTTCAGTGTTAACTGGATTTTTTAAGTAAATGAAATGAAATTGAATCAAAGGCATAAGGTACCATCTTGTTTTGAAAAATCATAGCCTTTTTGTTCCAACCCCAAATATTCTGAAACCCAGGGAAGCATCTTCTTGCCATCAGTTGAGAATCACTTGTTCATTATACCCTAGAAACCAAATCAGTCTTCTCTCACAGTATCCGAATGGGTACCTTCTCTTTAATTCCCATTCCCAAACCTGCTTCATTAAGGCATTTCATTGATTATCACCAAAGACTTGGAAATTTTTCATGCAAAAACGTTTTATAAAGATAAAGTTTTCTCTCCCTATAGTTATATCCTCTGTATCTTAAGGCCTTTCAGACTGTAAGCCTGCTGAGCAGGGACCATGCCTTATTTTTGTCTTTTGTTACAAAACACATCCTGTGATGTGTTTGTGTGCTATGAATATTGAATTATACAAATGATATGGACTCAACATACCCACCTGCCGATACAACAGCTAAATGCTCACTATTTTTAAAAAGGTACATCAATGTAAAACATTAAGATTTAAATGCCTATCAATGATCTCTAGACCACTGGATGCTTTATTCAAGGCATTATGCTCAAATGATAGAAACTGGATATCTGTTTGTTTTACTTATTATGGCATCCTCATAATTAGTACCTTACTTGTTTAACATGGTTTAGTTTGGAAAAAGTATTTGTGAACATCATCTCCTTTGATTCTGGAAAAAGCATCTTGTAGTAGTACTAATTCCTCTACTTTTTTCATTAAGTAATGCTGATAGAAGAGAGTTCAAAATACTGGGTTTGCCACTCAAAGCTCTGATACATTAGGGAAGTCACTCTTGAGCTTCAGTTTCCTCATCGGTAAGTGGGGATGATACTTACCTCACAAGATTGTGTGAAGAAATGAAAGAACATATGTGAAAGCACCTATCACATCAGAGACAGTAAGGGACTGAGAAATCAGTTCCCTTCCCCCTCGCTCTCCATTTATTGGGTTGGCCAAAAAGTGCCTTTGGTTTTTAAGTAAAAATAAAAGACATTGTTTCATTTTCACCAAGAACTTTATTGAACAACATATTCACCCTTTTGTTCCACTACCTTCTGCCATTTTTCAGGCAACTTCATACTTCCATCTTCCCAAAACTTTTCATCTTTTTGAGCAAAGAACTGTTCCAGGCACCTTTTACAGTCTTAACAGGGAATGGAAATATTTTCCATTAAGAGAATTTTGTGAAGACCGAAATAAATGGAAATCCAAAGATGCAATGTCTAGTGAATACGGTGGATGAATCAGAACTTCCCAGCCAAGCTGGGAAGCCACCACCCTTTTTTTCTAATTTTTCAAACCACAGGAGTTGACCATCATTCTTTGCAGGATGCCAAAAATCCTGGAGGACCCACCTGCCATATTCTGGGAGTGTTGCCAGAAGTCGACCTTGAACTCCAGATCAGTACTTAAAGATTGAACACTTGGACAGAAAAGGCTACCTGGAAATTCCTGCCTGTGTCTTGTGTTTGACTGATTAAGAGGCAGTAGGCCAGAGAATGTATCCGTAGTGAGAGAGTATCCAAGTTGGCTTAAAGATCTGTTTTTATTTCCAACTCTTATAATTAAATCCCATAAATATAGTTTTCTGATTCTCTCCTCCCTACCCTGATTTTTTCTTTGCATTTTGGTCTCCTTTCCTTAGGTATAAACCATTTCATACTTACCCAAAGCCATTCCTCCATACCCATTTTAATAAAAAAAGACCTGCTGTGTCTAGTAGAAAGGACTCCAGCATTAAGTCAGGGATCTATGTGGGAGCTAAAGTGGTTCCAAATGGGTAGAAATCCCTGGCTGATATTAGAATTTTAAAAACAATATTTAAAAATAATCTCTAGAGACTAGCATTCCCTTTTAAGCCCCTGCACTGACAGAGTTATGGAATAGAAAGTCACAGAGAAGAAGATACCTCAATCTTCAATAAACAGCCTCCTAAGAAGTGACCTAAAATCCTACCTCATAATGTATGATAAAATTTTACTAGCTGAGTTTATTTGTGGTTGGCAAGTATTCTGGTTCCATGGTTATTTTAACATTATTTCCCGGTTTTAAGAGTATTAGGTATTATGTATTTATGGTAGGAAATTTGGGAAATGTAAAAAAGCTTAAGGAATAATGGTTACTCTTAATATGCCAACTCTAATCCCATATGCATGATTTTTATCCTCTCACACCCCCCAGGAAACCACAATAGAGCATAAGTAGTTAATAAGACACTTAGTGGCAGATCATGCTCAGATCAAATAAATATATAAAATATTTATTTTAGAAATTAAGTTATTAAAAATTAAATACATTATTTTAAAAATCACCAGAGACATAAGCAACCACAAATAAAGAGTTGGCAGAAAAAACAACAGGTAAGTGTGCTAATGATTTAGGTTTTGGAATGATCATATACAGAGTATAAAATGAATATCTATAAAATTTTAAATATAAAAGATGAAATCACAAAATTGAACAAGTAAAAAGAGACTAACAAAAATGAAAAGAGTGACTTTAAAAAGAACCTAAAGATATATTTTAGAAATTAAAAATAGAAACGCTGAAATTAAAATTCAATGGATAGGGCTCCCCTGGTGGCTCAGTAGTTAAGAATCTGCCTGCCAATGCAGGGGACATGGGTTCGAGCCCTGGTCCAGGAAGATCCCACATGCCGCGGAGCAACTAAGCCCGTGCGCAACAACTACTGAGCCTGCGTGCCACAACTACTGAAGCTCACGCACCTACAGCCTGTGCTCTGCAACAAGAGAAGCCACTGCAATGAGAAGCCCGCACACTGCAACGAAGAGTAGCCCCCACTTGCCACAACTAGAGAGAGCCATATGCATCAACAAAGACCCAATGCAGCCAAAAATAAATAAATAAAATAAATTTATAAAAAAAAATTCAATTGATAATGTCTCATAAATTGCTGGTGGCACATAAGGTGATACAACCCCTTTGAATAGCATTCTGGCATGGCCCTTTAAAATCAAAGATATGCATCTTCTATGACCCAGCATTCCATTCCTATAGAAATGTGACTATACAGGAATGAAAATGAATAAAACGGAGCTACAAGAAATAATTTCAATGAATATTTATTTATTTATTTATAGCCACACCACGTGGCATGTTGGATCTTAGTTCCTTGACCAGGGATCGAACCCATGCCCCTTGCACTGGAAGCGTGGAGTATTAAGCACTGGACTGCCAGGGAAGTCCTCTATGAATTTTATAAACATAATTTTGAGCAAAAGAAGTAAGACACAAAAGAATATAGCAATACAATTCCATTTTTCAAAAGCAAACTATACTGATTAAATCTATATACATAAGTGATTTTAAAAAGTATAAAACAAAGAAATGATTGCTACAAAAGTCTAGCAAGGGGGCTTCCCTGGTGGCGCAGTGGTTGAGAATCTGCCTGCCAATGCAGGGGACACGGGTTCGAGCCCTGGTCTGGGAAGATCCCACATGCCGTGGAGCAACTGGGCCCGTGAACCACAACGACTGAGCCTGCGCGTCTGGAGCCTGTGCTCCGCAACGAGAGAGGCCGCGATAGTGAGAGGCCTGCGCACCGCGATGAAGAGTGGCCCCCGCTTGCCACAACTAGAGAAAGCCCTCGCACAGAAACGAAGACCCAACACAGCCATAAATAAATAAAAATAAAATAAATTAAAAAAAAAAAAAAAGTCTTAGCAAGTATTTACTGCTGAGGAATGCAAAGAGGTATGATTAAGGGGCACACAGCCATTTCTTGGCTTGGAAGAGGATATGTGTGTGCTTGCAATATAATTTTTCATTATATTATACATTTATGTTTTATGTTCTTTTCTGTATGTTCAGTAAATTTCACACTAAAAACACTTTAAAAACTCAATAACTAGGTTAAATAGCAGATTAAACACAGCTGAAGCGGGAAGTAGTGAAGTGGAAAATAAAGCTGAAAAAGTTATCTAGTATGCAGTAAAGAGACAGTCCTTTAAAGATGTAAAAAGAAGTTAAGATATGTGGGGGGAAATGAGAAGATCTTACATCACAGTCTCAGAAAGAATGAGCAGATAGAATGGAGGGGAGGCAATATGCTACAATATGACTGAGAATTTTGCAGACACATATAGTAGTAAAATTGCAGTTAACTTAGGAAAAAGAGAAGATTGTAAAAGCAGCCAGAGAGAAAAGACAGATCATCTATAAAAGAACACAGCTGACAGCTCTTATGAGAGATATTTAGAAATGAAGTATTCTAAATTCCTTATGTTATTCATGAGGAATATTAAGATACAGATTAGATGAGATTGTGTTAAATTAGGTATCACAGTAAGGTTTAAAGAATAGCAAAGAATAAAATTAGAGTGTATAATTTACTAAACAGTTGAGAGAATAAAATAAAGTAAAAGCAAACAAAACAGGGATGATTTTAGCAGCAACAACCATGCAACCTGGCTTTGTAAAGTTTCCCACAGTGCTGTGGCCATAGTCACCCAGGCACCTGCCCTCCCCACCACAAACCACTGCCACAGTAGCTCAAGGTGAAGATCAGTTTAGCTGAAGGGATAGTAAAAGAAGAGCTCTAGAGGAGACTGGCAAGATTTTCAGCTAAACTAATTCTTGCAGACATTGAAACCAAGCTTAAAAGGGCAGTGAGAAAGAGGAAATCATCTGCCAAAAAATTACAAATGAAAAAATAGAGCAAAAGGGAAACAGGCTGAAATGTCTATCCAGGAAGCTAAAGACAAATAACCTGCAGAAGTTAAAGAAAGTAGAAATGAGGAGAGTTAGCAGGAGAGAGAGACGTCAGTCTGATTAATATCATTTACCAAGTCTTGGTGGTTTCTGTATACTTTTTACAAGCCAGAAAAATATTTTTATCACCTACTTCGTAAATGCAAGTTTTTAAAAAATAGCTCTAAAATCACATGTTTGGAAGGAATGAATACCACCACATCCAACTGTGTGCGTGTGTACATACTTTTTTTAAAAGAAGAATTTGCGTGCTGGCTATTCTTTTTTTTTTTTTTTGTACAACCAAAACATGTGGGGATATTTATCTGAGAGGTTTTGACTGTCTTGATAGGGAGGGCAGTTTTCACATCCTATACCTTGAAGTATAACTAAATGGCAATTTGGAGTCACAGTTATTCACTTAACATGCCTGAAATATTTCAAACTATTTAATGTCTGTCTCTAAGCCATTATTTATAGATATAGTGAGGGAGAGAGAGAATTGCTTCTAAAGAAAACTGCTCCCTAATCTTGGCCTAGATGACTTTTTAGATTTTTGGTACTTAAATTTAAAGATTTGTTTACAGATTATTCATAATATCTGAACATGATTGAATAAAATCACAACTATGAAAGAAAAATTAAGAATTATTAAATTGTTAAATGACAATTTAAACACAAAACATAAAAAGAAAAACATGAAATAACCCAAATGCCATTAACAGGAGAATGAATAGAAAACTTCTGATATATTGTACTAATGGAATGCTATACAGTGGCAAAAATACAAACATAATAATGTGCAAAACATTTATAAATTTTAGAAAATAATTATGCTGTTAAGTGAGAAAAAAAACAAATAGCTGGCACGTCCATGCTGCATTATACCATTTAAAAAATGAAGCTCAAAAGCAAGTAAATGAAACAATGTTTTGGTTAAGAATAACATACATAAGTGGTAAAAAAATTTTTTTAAAAGAATGTAACGATGCACTAAAAATTTGTGATAGTGGTTACCTTTTTTGGTAAGATAGGAAGATGGTGTAGGTAGATCATGAATATTGGTAATGTTCTTATTTTGGTAGGTGACTTTTATTACACAGTAATTTACATACATATTGTATATATAGTCTTTCGTGTGTATCAAATATAATATTTTTTCAGAGACTGAATCATTGCCAACTTCCTGTGAATTTTGATCAGTATTTCTATCATCCTTCAGCATCACTTGCCAGAATTCAAATCAATTATAGTTGAGACCCTGAAGGAAACATTTTCTCCTGAGTAGAAGAAATCTAATAGTTGCCTTCTTTTATTGTAAGCTTTTAATTTCTCCCTAATGTCTGGTTAACCCTCAAATATAAACCACAATTAATGCAGCAATTCTGCAAAGTATCTGAACAAACACAAAAATGCAAAAATATTTTATCTATTTGTAATATTTTGTTAGAGTTGGCAAATAATTTTGTGTGGAATTACCTACAATTATAGAAACTTCGTATTACTTAAAGTGGGCAAATGAGTGAGGGTATCTTCATTTTGTGGGGTAAGGAGACAAAATATCCATACCTCCTGGTTGTCTATTTTGGACTCCAATAGTATTGAAATACAGATTTCATTTTTTCCTGATGAAAAACATTATGAAGTGAAAAAATACATCTAAAAGAAGTTATGCTTTTGTTTGACTACCGCAAAAAAAAAAAAAAAAAAAAAAAGGCTGTTTTGTAATGAAAACAATGAAAAGACATTCTTAAAATGGAAAACATCAGCTGTGGGTTTGCAACTGTTTCAAGAATGCATCTATTGGGTCCTAAAGAAGGAAGAGACGCCAAAAGCAACAACTTGAGTAAGGTTACAGAGAATCCGCATGTGTCATACAGATGGAGGAGTCTTTAAGAAGCCCACCACTGCAAGGCGAAGGTAATTTCAAAATTAATTCACCTAGCTATGCAGATGTCTTATTCTCTTGCTCCTATTGTAGTGATCATGATTTCAGGAATGCATTTCCTTAAAGATGCCCACTTGTACGAAGGGACATTCACTTTATGCTCTTTTAAATATTTATGTTAGTATTCACTCCCTCCCACCCCCAAATGCCTGTACAAAACAAAAGATGAGGGCTTCCCTGGTGGCGCAGTGGTTGAGAATCTGCCTGCCAGTGCAGGGGACACGGGTTCGAGCGCTGGTCTGGGAAGATCCCACATGCCACAGAGCAACTGGGCCCGTGAGCCACAATTACTGAGCCTGCGCGTCTGGAGCCTGTGCTCCGCAACAAGAGAGGCCGCGATGGTGAGAGGCCCGCGCACCGCGATGAAGAGTGGTCCCCACTTGCCGCAACTAGAGAAAGCCCTCGCACAGAAACGAAGACTCAACACAGTCATAAATAAATAAATAAATAAAAGCAAACTGGGCTATTCATTAAAAAAAAAAAAAAAAAAAGATGAGAACTGGGAGGAAAGGAGGGAGAAGAGTATCAACGAAAAGGAGAGTGAGTTTGGGAGCAACCTCTCTAAGGTTACAGACTCTGCTCCATGTTTGTAGTCTTGGAGCTCCTTGCTATAATGTGAAGCAGAGTAAGTAAGCAACAAAAATATGGGCCCCCTGTGAAAGTGGCAGCTCTGTGTCCCTCATGTTCTTCTAGGAGAGGCCGAGCGACCATGTATTTGTATATTACACTAGGAAAGTGTTGTATACAAATCCAGCAGTTTATGAAAATTTATTTCAAGATTTCTGGAAATAAAGTTTCACATTTATTACTACTTCATGTGCATCAAGTTGAAACAGGAGGAAAGGGGGCAGGGCACAACCTTTAAAAGAATGACACAGCTGTTGAGGATACTATATAAACTAGTTAGAACAAATTAAGCCCAAGATAGTGCAAGATTCGAATTCTAGTAGACCTTGAAGCTCATTGTAATACATTAGCATGCTAAATAACACACCCACAGGCACCAAGACAGTTCTGAGGCAGACCATGAAAGGCCAAAAAGTGGGTGGTGGCCCAAGTCCTGGGAATCCCTGCCCCTTCTTCAAAATAGTTAGAATATTCCTCCTACTCCTGTATGGAATTACTCAGCCCATAAAAACTAACCACGCCCACAGCCCAGGGCTGTTCTCGACTTCTGAGAGGACTGCATTCTGCCTGTGGAATGTGTATCTCTTTAAATAAACTTGCTTTCACTTTACCCTGGCTTGCTCTTGGATTCTTTCCTACATAAGGCCAAGGACCCTCACTTGGTGGCCTGCCCCATGGACTCACTCACCTGAAGCCTGGGACATGACCATCTTCTTGAGCCCTCCATTTTCCTGCAACAAAGTTGTAGTCAAATTGTAGTGTTCATACAGTACCATATTTTAGAGAGATACTGGTTTGCCACTGAGTGGTTCAAATTAACATTAAAGAAATCGTGGCTGTCTAGTTATTTCAGAAAGTCTTAAAAATTCTAATGGAAATATAACTTCCTTGCTAATTTCTTCTTTTCTATTTTACTGTATTTAACGAAGAGGTTTGGTTCTCCGAATAGGCATTACTGCAAAAGGACGCATATTTTGCTGAGTCACCTTCCTTACTGTTACTGACCTGGTTTCTTGGACTCTGTAATCAACAGAAATTGATACGAGACCAGACAAGGAATTCAGGCAAGACTTTATAAGGACTACTGCTGCAGGACGAGGGAGTGAAAACAAGTAACAGGTTCACTTGCTCAATCCCTGGGGGGAGGGGGGGATAAGCTGGTTCCTTAAATGGGGTGAGGGTAGGGGTTGATCTGTGGGTGGGGCCGGAGGCGTGGCTTAGGTGGTCTGCCCACCCTCTTGGTGGTGCTGTGTGCAGGGATCATGGCAGTACCCTGCTTTTGCTCCTGGCACCTCAGAAGTAGCAGCTGGGTTTTGGCTTTTTGTATCCTATTGTTCATAACTGCCCGAACTGTGCATGTGTGTAGATATTTTTAGTCCTTTATAGTTTCTTTGTATTCTGTTGCTCAAGGAGACATTTGTCCAGGTGCAAGGTCTGAGTAAAGGGTCTCAGGCTCCAGGTCCTAGCCTGTCTCATTATTATCTCACAGCATTTCTTGTTTTAAATCCTTACATTCTTTCTCAAATTTATTTTGCTTCACATGATTACACATTTCTTCAAAAAATGAAAATTAACGCATCTAGAGCCAAAAATAACTGCATTGGTTTATAACTTTGTGACCAGAAACTTGCAATTCTTGGTACTTCTATTTTCACAGTACATTAGGCTTGGATAGGTAGTTTTATTTTTTCTCACTCAAGTTCTTCAGGATTTAAGTGGTAGAGAAGAAGGAATGTAATTCTCAATTCAATGCAATCATTGTTTTTGTTATACTTGAAAATACTTTTGTTGTTCAGAGTTAAAACAAAACATGAACCCAAATTACCTGTATTCCTAACTTAACTCTCCTTTATTCAAATACCAACAGTGTCTGCAGCCAGACAAAAGTAGAGAACACCTGATGGAGGGAAGCTAGAATGGAAGGAGACACTGGTTCATTGTCATTAAAATATTTTATCTTGGGAAATTTTACAAAAACATATTTTCACAGAAACACATTGTTAGGGCCCTTCCTAGGGCCACAGAAGAAGCCGGTGCAGATGAGAAGCCCTGAAATGTAAGCTTTATTAGCTTCATGATAAATCCTCCTCTGCTTGAACTTCTATGTTCTTTTAGCTCCTGTCCCTTTTCTTCTTTTCCCTTTGTAGCAATACTCCTTAAAGTGAACTGGCAATGCTGCGGTCTCTGCTTACTCTCCTCTATTTTGTTTAGGATCCCATCATTGCCCTAAAACTGCGACTGAGCTCACTCTGCTCGCTGCACGACAGACAGGCCGATAAATCGGGAGACGAATTGTTGTGTCAAGGAATAATGACTTTAATCAGAAAGCTAGCAGATCAAGAAGATGGCAGACTAGTGTCCCCCCCCCCCCAACAAAATCTTCCCTCAGTCCCAGTTCGGGCTCCTTTATACAGAGGAAGGGGAGTGGGAGGGGCCTATTGCGATGCCAACCAATGGCTGGCTGGGACTGCTAATGGTAGCCTTCTAAGGGTTGCTCCCTAATGCCTGCTCACTAACGGTGGTCTGCTTCCGGGAGGGGCCCATTGTGACCAATGGCCGACCAATGGCTGAGCGGGACCGCTACCAGTCACTGCTAACAACCCCGCACCTGCCCCGCCTCTATTATACCCCAATCATGTTATTAGTCATTCCTCCCAACAGCCTTAATAGATGTCCATCCCCATTTTAAAACAGGGTCCAGAGCATAAGTACAATACTAACTTGCCCAAGGTCACAGAAAAAAAACAACACACAGCTATTGTCAAAACAGTGGTTCCCAGTTCTCATTGTATTTGGCCTGTCAGCAGCATTTGAAACAGTGAACATCCCTTCTTTAAACAAGACCTTCCCTTGGCTGCTGGAACACAACTCTCTCTTGATTCTCTGTAACTCACTGGTTGCACCAGGGTCTTGTTTACTGGCTCTTCCTCTTCTTCCTGACAGCTAGATAGATGTTGGAACATTCTCAGGCTTACTTCTCTGAACTTTTGTTTCCCTCTTCACCTACATCCCCTCCCTGTGTGTCATGTATATCCCTTTCCACTTCTCTGAATTCCAGGCTCTATATCCAACTGCTCAGTTCCATCTCTACTTGATTGCCTAACTAATCACACCAAAACTGAAAAAACAAACTCTTGATTTGTACTCTGCTTGTCCTAGATCTCAGTAAAGTGCCATTTCATTCTTTCATTTGCACAAGCTAAACAAAAGCATTAAGTCATTCGTGACTCCTATTTTTCTTTCACTCTCCCCTCAGTCTATGGATAGCAATTCCTATTGACAATATTTCTCCCCATCTTTTCATACCGTCTTTCTCTTATTGCATCAACTCAGGTATTATGTAATTCTTTGTGAAGTCATTCATTTATACTTGTTACCTGAGAGTTGGTTAGTCTAGAATCAGTGAATGGGGTAGAACCTGGGACAGAAATGATTTGTTTTGCTCTACATTTTTCTTGCTCCCTTAAAAGGAAGAGAAGAAAAAAAGAGAGTGGCAACCATCAAAACACCTTCCTCTCTGCTCATCAAAATTAATTCAGTTCACTGCAATATTAGGCCAAATAAAGATTGGCATAAGAGTAGTTATGAATTTCAAGTGCTCAGCCTATAGGATTTCTACTTCTATGCCACCTCTTATCAATCTCATTTATTAATAATGCTACTGTATTTTATTTATCTTTGTGCTTTACAATTATTTTAACAGCAAAATTTATACTAATTTCTACTCTTAAAATTAAACTTTTTGGGGCTTCCCTGGTGGCGCAGTGGTTGAGAATCTGCCTGCCAATGCAGGGGACACGGGTTTGAGCCCTGGTCTAGGAAGATCCCACATGCCGCGGAGCAACTCGGCCCGTGAGCCACAATTACTGAGCCTGCGCGTCTGGAGCCTGTGCTCTGCAAACAAGAGAGGCCGCGATAGTGAGAGGCCCATGCACCGCAATGAAGAGTGGCCCCCACTTGCCGCAACTAGAGAAAGCCCTTGCACAGAAAGGAAGACCCAACACAGCCAAAAATAAATAAATAAATAAATAAATAAATATATAAATAAAAATTTTTTTAAAAAAATTAAACTTTTTATCACATGAGGTAATTGTCAGTATTCTTGAATCTGGTTATAGAATAGGCATACAGAAAACAACAACTGCTTATGTTTGAACCCAGGAGTGATGTAATTAGAGATTGGTTATTTGAAAATTAGTTGCTTTTTAACATCTCAAGTAGATACTTTTTTCTGCCCTTTGGCCTCCTCTCTCCCCCTCTACTATGCATTGTGTGTCTGCATTAGGCATCAACCAAACCTCCCCCATGGGTAGAAATACTTGCTCAACCATAAAAAGCAACATTCTCCTAGCATCAACAAGACAACTCCTTAAAAGATAACATTCTTTCTTGATCTTGTAAGGGGCCACGATGATGCTTAGATCTAGATTGTGTAAACTGTCAATAATACATTATTTAATGTATAGCCCTCTGTAGCAACAAACTTATATAACTGTGCCTTGATTTCTAACGGGCAGGACAGTTCTTGGAGTTTTCTTTTTCTTTTTAATAGATTTTGTTGTTGTTGTTGTTTTATAACTTTGTTTATTTATTTATTTTTGGCTGCGTTGGGTCTTCATTGCTGCATGCGGGCTTCCTCTAGTTGCAGCAAGCGGGGGCTACTCTTCTTTGAGGTGCGTGGGCTTCTCATTGTGGTCGCTTCTCTTGTTGCAGAGCACGGGCTCTAGGCATGTGGGCTTCAGCAGTTGTGGCACATGGGCTCAGTAATTGTGGCTCCCAGACTCTAGAGCGCAGGCTCAGTAGTTATGGCACATGGACTTAGTTGCTCTGCGGCATGTGGGATCTTTCCGGACCAGGGCTCGAACCCGCGTCCCCTGTACTGGCAGGTGGATTCTTAACCACTGTGCCACCAGGGAAGTCCTCTCAGAGCTTTATAAGATGCTGTTCCTGGGCTATAATCGTCAAATTTGGCTCAAAATTTTCCATTTCTTTCCTTTTTTTTTTTTTTTGCTTTTTTACTTTGTTTTATTTTTTCAAGTTATTTTATTGAAATATAGTCAGTTTACAACGTTGTGTTAGTTTCTGCTGTACAGCAAAGTGATTCCGTTATACATATGAATATAGATTCTTTTTCATATTCTTTTCCATTATGGTTTATTACAAGATACCGAATATAGTTCCCTGTGCTATCCAGTAGGACCTTGGTGTTTATCCATTTCTTTCTTGATCTACTGATTAATTTTTCGCCAACATTGAGATGTTCCTGAATTTCAGGACTTAGAAATTTTTATTACTTTTTATTGTAAAGTACACTGAATATTAACCAACCACCTTTACGATAAACAAATACAGTACCAGTAACTCACACTAACACAAAACATGTTCCTAACAAGCTGGGGCAGTTTTAAAGTCACCTTTTTCCCCCCACAAAAACAGAAATGTACTTATACAAAAGCCATCTTTTTAAACAAAGCTAATGGTTCACAAAAAACCATGAATATAGTATGCAACTAGTTGATACACATCTAATAGATTTTGTTAAAATCAGTCTCATAGTAACATGTCTGAAGTGTTCTTTAACAAAATATGTGAAGAGAAGACTTTATCAATGTCTAAAAAAGTGGGCCTTCTTTATAGACAATCTGGGACATTATCTTAAAATATTAAAATTTTCCATTATTATAATTTTTAAGACTAATCTTTAAAAAATACACAGTTACAAATTTACTATCAGGTACACTATGTTGCACATTTAATGTCTTTTAAACTAATTATAAATAACAAATATGGTACCTGTGAATTCATTAATGTCTTCATAAAAATTAGAATTTGATTACAATTGAGAGGAAGATTTGTTTTTTGATAGAATAGTAACTGTGGGATAATACAAACACAAAAATTTGTGAACCATTCCCTCAGATTACCTAGCAATGTTGGGAACAGTAGGTGGTCAATAAACCTCTAATGGATTGAATTTAAGACTCTTCACAGCCTTTCCCTACCTGATTTTCCAGCTTTGTTTCACGACAGCATCCTACACTATTCCAGAATACATGCTGTGTTGTTGACATTACTCAGGAGCCTCAGATTCTATGCTTTTACACATATTAGTCCCTGTGTCTGGAATGCCCTCACCCAGATTTCTGCCTTTGATATCCAACTCATTTGTCAAGATTAGCTCAAATGCCACTTTTTATAGGCAGCCTTCTCCAATGTTTCTATGCTACCACACGTACATACAGCTATGTATTACAGTTATTTGTATGTATATATGTCCACTTTAAGCTCTTTGAGGGCAGAAACTTGTTTTGTTCATTGTTTGTCTCTTAGTACCTAGCACAACACCCTATAAATGTTCATTGACTTGATTGATTAAAGTGGAGATATTGAAGGTTTTCTAAGGTTCATATCTTTTGCTAAAGATGATATGAATTCATGGAAGAAATATCTTTGGGAAATATGCTTTAGATCTTGTGCGCTCGAAGCCAGTGACTGAAGAAAATTCTGGCTTTATTACTGATAAATCTGTGATCTACTCTCAGGGAGGGATAGAATATATACTAGTGAAGCTCTTAATATATGCCAATCCACTACTGCTGGTTTGATTTCATACTCTGCTAAATTGTCTGCTATGTACAAATATCAACAATTTAGAAAAGAACCCTGCCTCAGGTTTGATGGGTGCCATTGTGCTGTAAGAAGGGCTATAACTCAGCTGAGACTGGCTCCAGAGGTAGGAGTTTCGGGAGTTCAATTCTCCCTCGGAAAATTTCCCATTGAATCAGAGGTAATGCTGATTTACGAATCATCTGAAGATTGAGCTGGTGGGTGGATTAATGAAGAAAAACAAAGGAAAACCTAAAACCAAAAGCAAGATTAGATAAGCCACAGACTGGGGAAAAATATTTATAAATCAAATATCTGATAAAGGACTTGTACCCAGAATATATAAAGAATCCTTACAACTCAATACTAAAACAAATAACCCAGTTTAAAAATGGACAAAAGACTTCAATAGGCATATCACCAAAGAAGACACACTAATGGCTAACAAGTATATGAAAAGTGCTTCAAATTAGTAGCATTAAGGAAATGAAAATTAATGCCAAATTGAAACAGGAAGGAAGGGG